>NC_141699.1:1060557943-1060608587 GCF_964263255.1 Lissotriton vulgaris
ACATACATATCATTTAAGGAATCGCAAAATTTGCGATTCCTTAAATGCTTAAGCAAAATAAGGAATCGCAAATTTCTGCGATTCCTTATTTTGTGATTTTTTTTTACATATGAAAAAATGCTAAAATGCCTTTTGCGAGTCGCAAAGGCCTTTGCGAGTCGCAAAAGGCTTGATACATCTACCCCTAAGTTTGGAGAAGGCCATAAATGAACGGTAATCTGGGTATACCACATTTTTGGTATTGTCAGTTTACCGCAAAACTCTAAGGGGCAGATTTATCAATTTTTTGTGCAGTGCAGCAGCTGCAAATGCTGCGCTGCGTGAAAAGGAGAGAAGAGGAGAGCGGCAATGTGGCACTCTCTTCACCTTTCCCAAGTGCCTGCACTGAAATCAACTGCGTGCGCCATGGAAACACCTTTGTGCAATGGTGCAAGGGTGTCTCTGTGAGTCTAGCATAGGTTTTGTTGCACTAGAAGGGCACTCTTCTAGTACAGAATACAATGCATAGACTGACTTAAACCATTTTTCCTCTTTGTATGTGTGTTGCACAGTGCAGCACACGTACAAATTCGGAAAAGGAAGGAGAAATGAAAGCATTTCTTCTTCCTTGTGCCTACTTGAAAAGGGCTCAACTTTCTGACGCTAAACCCTGTCTACTTTATTTAGTACATTGTGTTTAGCGTCAGAAACCTTGGGTGGTTGCATGAGAACACCCATGCTCCACCCATGGTATACCCACTTGGCGCTAAGTAATTCAAAGCAGCGCTATGCTCCAAGAAGTTTAGCGCTGGAGAGAAAATAAAAAAACAAAGATTTTGCGCTGATTTTGTGATGCGAACACAACGTAAAATCTTAGTAAATCCCCTCCGAGATGTGGCCGGAAAAGTGTGGCCTTGAGAGTTGCCATCTTGTGACTCTCGATGCTGCTCCCATTCCTGGATGCGGAAGTGATAATGGGATGTGAGTGCCATGCTGGACTCTGTGCAGCTCTCTCTGTCACTGGTAATAATGATGGATTGCAGCCATACATCTCTGCAAAAACCCAGCATATTCTCTCTCCACTGTCAGCAGAGTGCACTGAGGCATTGATAACCAGCCCAGGGGGAGGGGGAAGGAGTGTAATATTGTGCTTTTGGAAGAGGGTGGCCACCTCGAGGTGTGATGAGAGAATGTCACACTAAATGCAAAATATATCTGCAAACCTTAAGGTGCTCGCCTAAGACTCTGAATCAAACCACTTATTTTATGGTTGCAATCAAGCTTCTGTATTAAATTTTAGATGAAATTTTACAAAGTAAAGCAGGAAACGAATGCTTAAGCCACAGTCGATATAATCATAGGCACCATATTGCATGTGTAATATTGCAAAACAATAATATTGCATCTGCTATATTTATCTGACCATTGCATCCCATGGTAAGGATAGATACTTGGTAAGTATAGCTTCTTGGCTCAGCACTCCGAGGAGTGCTGAGCCAAGGTTACTGCAAGCCCCTTCACCCTGGCAGGCCTAAGGCACAGCGTTGCCAAAACAGAAATACTAAGAATCTGATTTCAACCGTATGCATTTAATTTTGGTGCTCATACATAATGGGGCGCATTATGATGGCGGACGGACCTGAGTCCGTCCGCCACCATAGAGTAGGAGGGAACCTCCGCATGGGCTGCGGAGTTCCCTCCTGTGCAATTAGGATGTGACCGCCACCCTGGCGGTCACATCCTCTATTTTTAACATTGCAGCGGGTGCAGCTTCAAGCTGCACCCGCAGCAATGTTAAAAATGCACGCATTGCATTTGTATGTAGAAAGTGGCAGGCACCGCGCGGTGCCTGCCGCTTTCTGCATACAAATGCAGGGGGGTACCATAGGTACCCCCCATGTGCACCCCCCACCCCCCACTTCACCTAGGGGGCCCGCAACGGGCCCCCGCAGTGCAGTTACACATGCTTTTCCACGGCGGAAAAGCCGCCGCGGAAAAGCATGTTTCAGTGCCCATCCTAATCTGGCTGACGGTGTCTGAGAGACACCGTCACCATATTAGTGCTTTTCCGCCGCGGTTGTAAGCCAACCGCGGCGGAAAAGCTGCGGACGGAAACCAGGACCCACCAGCCATCCTAATGTGGCGGTGGGTCTTTGGTGGGTCCGCAGAGGATTTTCCGCATCCTCCGGGCCGGCGGTGGCTTCCGCCGGCCCGGAGGATGCGGAAAATCCTCCATCCTAATGAGGCCCTAAGTGTGCATCTGTTCTTTAATATATGTCTTTAGTACAGGATTGTTTTTCTCACAGAGTGGTACGCTTGGGGCTGGTCCCCATTTGGTCCTGAAGAAGAGGTTTAGGGGGCACCACGAAACATGTCGACCAAATACTAGGGATAGTATACACATAACAGTTACACTTCCTCCCTACTATTAATCCCTTTTTATCCATACCAACTAGGAGCAGGAATAAATTAATCGCTCACTAGCTAGGTATTTTTAGTACCACCATCACCACTCCCCCAACACTGCACTACATATTTTTTCAAAAAAAGTGCTCCTACGTAGTTCGGCAAGTTGCAGCACGCCCTATATGGTAGCTGTTGGGATGGCCCCAATGATGGAGCATGTCTCCTAGGGGCAACCCTTGGTGAGAGAGGGGACTCAAGAAGAGAACTTATTTTCTCTTCTTAGATGTGCGGCGTTGTTTTGCACATTCAGCGGAAGTCCTTCCCTTTGGTTAGGTTCTCAGATCAGGCATGAAAAGGTGCTCTTTATTGAGGGAGTGGTCAAAGTGAAAGGTCACTAGGCACATCTCAGGAAGGCGATAGGGCTCATATGAAATCATAACCAGTAGAGCTGAGGCTTTGGAGTAACCTTTGGATGCACATACGCTATGGCTGACATCCAGGTGTGAACCTCTAGTCACTTTCATGGCCTGTGCTGTGGGACTATCAGAGTGGAGGTGCTCCTACAGTGACAGACTCCTTCTTGGAGGAAAGGTGATGCGGAGGAATGAACACTTCAATAGGAAGGAGGGCCCCAACACAAACTTCAAAGACTCGGACCTAAATCACATTTGGTGTTTGGAAATGGACTATAAGAAGGGGAGCTTGAGGCCCTAAGAATTGTCAACAGTCAAGCAGCCATTGAGGCTGTGCGAGGAGGAGAAGCTCTGCAAGATTTCTGCCTGTGACCAGGAACGGGGGCTAAGGCCTGCCAGTCTCCCAGCTGGGTGAGGGAACATCACCCAGGAACATCCACAACCAGCTGTCCCTGGAGCACCAGTGTCTGCTTTCTTGCCCAGACCTGTGTGCCCTGTGAGGAAGAGGAGAGGGAGGAGGGAGCAAGGTCCAGGGGGAATTTTGGCGAGTGGATCTCTTTAGTGAGGTGTGAGGAGATGGCTACTGCACCAATCGGGTCAATTGCTCATGTGCAGGTTCAAGTCGGTGACCCAGTATGCCAGAGGGTACTGCCAGGAGGTAGCAATGTTAGGCATCACTGCTTTGCCGATCTCTCCATAGCCCATGTGTGGAGTGAAGTCAGTGACCCCGTATGCAAGATGGGAATGCCGGGAATATTACTGCTGTGCTGATTGGGCCACAGCCTGTGTGAGTAAAGTCTGCAACCCGTATACCGGAGGGACTGACATGAAGATTAATGCAGCGCCGATCGGGCCATGGCCTGTGTGCGAGGGAAACCGGCAACACCATATGCCATTGTAAAGTGGAAGTTGCTGGTGTGTAGATTAGGCCATTGCCCATGTACGTAGCAAAGTCAGTGTCTGGTTCAAGCTGTCATCCACAGTAGGGGACGCTGTAGTGAACCCCGTGGGCCGAGACTCCATCTAAGGATCAGAACCGGAGTAATAAAGCCCGCGCCCACTAGTGAGAAGGATCAGCTGAACTTACCAGTGAACTGTAGGAAGTGCCGTGGACACCCAGCCACTGTCCCTGCAAAGCCGCGAGTTCTGGCTTATCAATAGCAGCTGCCCAGCTCACCGCAGTGTCTGCAAGTGAAAGACTTGCATAGACTCAGGTCACATAATTCCTGAAGGAGTGGGTAAGGCTAACTGACTGACTGTAAGGCCAGACACTCCCAGAGGAACTCGTTCTGCCGTGTAGCGCTTCTGGTACTGGAACACTTTTGACTTTGAAAGAGTCGGAGTGGAACTCCTGAGACTTAGACTATTAGTGGTGCTCAGCGATAGTAACTAGGAAATTAAGACATTTGTTACATAAGCAGGACAGTTACTTGTATATACAAGTAGCCATGGCACTTTTATCACAAATTTCATAATTTACCCTGAAATATTAATTTTTCTTAATTTATGAATTTGCAAGTGATTGTCTAATTTCCAACAATGGAAAGACCAAGGGTCAGATGTATCAAGGCTTTTGCGACTCGCAAAGGCTGAAAATCGCAGAATTTCGGCCTTTGCGACTCGCAAACGGCCGTTTTGCGATATTTCACATGTATGAAATAAACGCAATTTATTTAATCGCAATTATTTGCGATTCCTTCTTTTGCATAGCATTTAAGGAATCGCAAATTTTGCGATTCCTTAAATGATATGTATGACACATTTTTGGTGTGCGAATTTGTGTTAAAAAATCGCATTTTACCATCAACTTGTAGTTGGTGGTAAATTGCGATTTTTTTCAAAAATGCCCTAATTGGCATTTGTAAGGGTGGCATGTGACACTCATACATGCCCATAGGGCATGTATGTGTGCCACATGCACACACATGTAGATTTGAGGGGTGCAGCAGGGTGTCTTTGAGACACCCCTGCACCCTTGAAATAATTCTCAAATTGCGATTAGCAAATTGCGAATTCGCAATTTGAGAATTACTGCACAATCATTCCTATGGGCCTCCTGGCCCATAGAAATGAATAGGAAAATTATTCCTTAATTGCGATTAGCAATTTGCTAATCGCAATTAAGGAATTTTAAGGAATCGCTAAAAAATAGCGAAATTCTACATAGATACCATTTTGCACTTCTCAAATAGCGATTCCTTAACAATCGCTATTAGAGAAGTGCAAAATGGTTTCTTGATACATCTGCCCCCAAGATTTTGGGGAGATGATGAATTAAGATTACACCTTTTTTTCTCATAATTTTCTCTTGTAACATGCGGAATCGCCCTGGATTTTTGACCTCTGTATATGTTGTTCATAGGTGGCTCACTTTGTCTGAACACCTGACACACACTCAGAAAGACAGAGACACGGTACTTGTAGAATTGTAATAGTGTTTCACATTAGATTAATTCTATTTATTTTTTTATTTAAAAACTAAGAAACTATATTACATTTTTCTATATTTTACCGCAGGGAGATCTCTGCCCTAGATGTGGCAACCTCCGCAGACAGGTTCAGAGTAAATAATTGTAACTTTATATGTGCAAATTCAGTCCTAGGAGTCTTCAAACCATCATTTGATGGCATGGAGACTTAAGTCTACGCTTAGGTGTAATCTCGAACAACTGGAAATGGTGGTAGCAAAATAGTGGAGATTTACACCTAGGTCTAGGAAAAGGCCTCACATGAGTAGATCTATACATGGAAACTTAGGGGCATATTATCAAGACAGGCGATAAAATTATCGCCGCTTTAGGGGCAGACAACTGCCGCTAAAGTGCCGATAATGGACTTGATAATATGCTCTATGGAATTCCAATTGAAGGCAATGTTAGATGTGAAGGACATTCCGTAGAGAATATTATCAAGGCTATTATCTGAGCTTTAGCAGCAGTTTTCTGCCGCTAAAGCAGTGATAATTTTATCACCTGTCTTGATAATGTGCCCCTTACTGCTGTGAATCAGGACCTTAACCCCTTCGACGCTCATGACGAGCTGGGCTTGTCATGGCGTAGCCCGCTCGCACGCTGATGACGAGCCCAGCTCGTCACGCAAAGTGCGATTTTGAAAAACCCAGCGCGCTAGCGGAATTCCGCTAGCGCGCATGGTGTTAATAATAAGGGAAATTGCCCATGTGAACAAAGAGTAGCACCAGGAGTGATGATGAAGAGGAAGGGGAGCGTTGAGTGAACTCCACCATCACCCAACATTCCTGGCCTTGTGGTGTCTCAAGATGGCCGCCTGCAGCCTGCGTACTTCAACCGTGGTCCAGGGAGGAACCCGCCACTGTGGCGGCTGGCATGGGCCCGCGCGCAGCCGGGGCCGCTTTCATTCCTGTAATAAGTGAACGTGCTGCTTGATATAAGCAGTGCGGCATGTTAAGAGCTGTCATCAAAATTTATTGATGCCGCAAGAGACTTTTACAGTCGGTGGGGAAAAAAATGCAGAGATTTATGAACTTGCAAGGGATATTTCTGCGTTTTCTGCCAAAGCATCATAAATCCCGGCATTGTTCCTCTGTAGCCCAAGTGGGGACTTCGAAGACTACGGGAGGGAGAGACTGGGGGTGCGAGGGGGGGACCCAGTAATGGAGAATACATAAAGTAAGAGATCTCTCTGTCCTCTCGCGCATTAATGTGGCAACAGGGAAAACAATGGACACAAACATTTCGAATGTTTCTAGCATTACCTACAGCAAAGCTGCGCCACTTCCGTGCTCCCTGCATCACCCTTGGTGCAAGGCTGGGCCTTTTCAATTCCAAGCCTTTCTGCTTTTATTTGCCGAATGTCGGTTTTGGGAGTAAGCGGTATGCTGCACCGTGCAGTTTGGGTGAGTGCCAGGTATGTGGGAATGTGCCCCTCTGCACTCTCATTCAAATGTTTACTGTTTATTTATATCCCGAGTGCTTCCGGCTGCCTCTGAGTCCAGTCTACAGAACCCTGCCTTGCAAAATAACAGTATTCACTCAGAGGCATAAACCTTAGCAATGTCACACAATATAGCATATTAGGTATTTGCTGTAATGCTAAACTGTTGCCTTCCAATCATGACAGAGCACTCTGGAACACAGCATGCATTTTTCTTAAGAATTAAATAGAACTCTGAGAAACTGAAGTAAATTCCAGTTGCTACATTTACTCTTCTATAGAAAACAGAGTCCAGATTTTAAGAGCAGGGACCGCTTTTTTCTATTGAAATTGTTTGGGGGGCGTTGTGGATTCTATAACTTTGCAAAAGTTATGAACTTTAAGAAATTTTGAGTTAAAAATAAAAATACAGGTTAAAAACTTTTTTTGCCAAATAATGACCACACTTGCAATTGCCAAAAACTGGAGTGGCCAATCAAAGACCTCACCAAACCAGATGTTGCCCACATCTGCCATTGCGGACATGTGACACTGCCCTAATCTATCCGCCACATGTGATATTGGCTGTGTCCCTTATTGTTTACTCTTACTATTGCACATACCTGCCATTACCAATCCCTGCTTCTCTCTACATCCACAATTGTCTGCACCTAGTGTTGTCTGTAAAGACATTTGCCCACCATTGCTACTGCCCATATCAGCCATTGCCCACGCTTGCTATTGCGATCACCTCTGATTACATGCCCATGCTACTATCCTCATCTTTAATTGCTCAATAATACCATTGCCCTCACTGGCTTCTGCCCATGCATGGTTTTACCCACATATGGTATTGCCCACACTTGTTTTTGACTACGTCTGGCATTGCCCTTATCTGATGTTGCCCAAATACGGTATTGCAAATGCCCGTCATTGCCCTCACCTTCTATTGGCATGTAATGCCATTCCACAACACTGCTCCTACCCATACCTGGTGTTACCAGTGCGTGCTAATGCTGGCTCGTGCTATTGCACACACACGCTATTGTTTGCACATGCTGTAACCAATTCCTCATATTACCCCAACTCTCTACCTCCCATGCTAGTGCATGTGCATGCTGTTTGCATGTGTGATTACCCTTTGCTTGGATAGATCAATCAATCAATCAATCAATCAATCAATCAACCAACCAATTAAACATTTATAGAGTGCTGCAAATCATCAGTGAGGGCTCAAGTTGCTGGAGCCGTTTGCTGCTGAGTGCAGGTTTGATCATTCAAATTTCCAGGTCTTTAGTTCTCTGCTGAATCACTGGAGTGGTGGGTGGTCCTCAGATGCAGGGGGAGGCTGTTCCAGGCCATAGCTGCCCGGTGCAAGAAGGAGCGTCCTCCGTTGTTGGCTCGACGGATCCGAGGGGTGTCTGCAAGGGAAGCTGATCCAAGGTGTCTGGTCTGGTGAGATAAAACAACAAGACATTTAGAAACCAATGCTGGTTTTTCTTATGAGGGAAGCATATACATGTCAGCCCATCAGTGCTTCATTGCATAAATATAAGGCAGGGAACCAAAGTTTTTTCTAGGAGGTGAAACTAGGCTTGCCGAAGACCAAAGTTGTCTAATTTTGTTTCAACCAAATGCCACTTTCTTCTCCCACCCTACACTTCTTGCTGATTTATCTCACTCTTGCTAAATCTTTTTATCCAGGTTTGTCCCTTTGTCTTTTTTTATTCCTCTATTTTCCTTTCTATCTTCTTTCCCCCCTTTTCTGCCAATTTTTAGGTCTGGTGTTGACCACAACCCTTTGATTTTCTTTCAAACACTACAGACAACAGCATGGGACACTTCAGCCATTGGCTAACTTCACTATGAGTGAGGGAATTCTGCCCTTCCACAGAGAGCACATCCACACAAAGTAGTTCCTTTAAAACTAGGAAGTACAGTGGCAAAGCGGGCTTTCTGAGGCCCAAAAAATATTATCATATAAAGTCCATGCCGTGCAGGAACTCGGGGTGCAGCAAAACAACAGGGCACACAATGTCTCCCCATGCATGAGGCTCCAGGGAGCCCTGTAGGGTCCCTTAAGTTTCCTCACTGCCACCCTTTTCATGGTAGGGTCACTGCCATGAAAAGAGGGGCAGTGAGGAAACTTATAATATGCTTGGCGGTGCCACAGCAGCACCACCAAGCATACTGTGGCCTCAGACCACCAAACGACCAAAAGGGATCGCGGATCCCTGGCGATTTCAGCGGTTCTCTGACGGTGGTTGGAGCGCAGGTGCGGCAGCCCCGGACCGCCATCACACCTCCACCGCGAGTTTGGCAGACCCTAATCATATAAGTCTATATCTTGCCTCTGTTGCTTAATTATAATCTAGGGCATGCAGTAGCCGAGGTGTTGAGATGTCTGTAAAATTCCTGGAAGGTGGAGCCAAGCACGCATCACGGTCTGTGCAGTTAAGAGCGGTGGGGCTGTGGGGTTGAGTTGGGGGAGATTGTGACGGAAGATAACGAGGGAAAATTAATAATTTATTTCATTTTCCCTCTGCATCGTCCCTCGAAAAACCCGCTGCCCCACCGCTGTTACCTGCACAGACCGCGGCTGGTGCCCCGCCCATCGCTGAGTTGAGCCCCTGATGTACACACCGTGCACATCATGAGCTCACCCCAACCTCATCAAAGGACACTTCAAAGAGCAGGTGCATATCACAGTCAAGGTGTGTTTACACTGCACAGGAAAAATGATATTGTGTACCGCAGCTCTGCCTTAAATCCAGCACAGCCTTGCAAAAATGTAGACAGTTCACAGAGCTGAATTCCCCTGGTAATCTCTCGCCAGGCATGCCTCTGCTTTTCGTATGAGAGTTTCATCTCTATATTCAGTCACCCCAGACGTCCCTCTCACGCGATGCTGAGTCGGCCGGCGTTGACGTGCGCTCCCTGGTGTCATGGTGTCCAAAGGGGCCGAGGAGGACAGGCCCTGTGTGGAAGACGGGAAGTTTAATCTCAACAGGCGCGTGCCTCTCGGAGAGGCCGATGGGGCTGGGGCAGTCACATGCCAGGCTGCGGTTGCCTTGGAAACGCGGGCGCCTTCAGTTTGTACATAGCAAGAATATGAAACTACTCCGACACAAAGGGGAGGGGAGGAGAGCGGCCCAGCCGACACTGCTCAACCTTCTCAGTCTTTCATACACTGACTCGTCTATCAGGGCATATGGCCAGGTACTACCTAGATCCCCTCCTCCCTTATCAATATCAAGATAATAACATGAGAAGAATTTGGATTAGGGCGTCGTAAACCCCCAGCCGTATTTATTTACATACATTTTATTATATCAAAATGAATATACAATATTTACACAATACCCAGAAAACCATTTCATTAAATTGATTCATTGATAAGTACAGATGTCAGATTACTAACCTTAACATATCTCTAATGCAAAGGTATTCCTATCCGAATCTAAACAGACCATCATCAATAATCATACTAATAATATTTCATATTTTATTTTGTGCCTATTCCTATTTTGAGCCGACAGCAAGGTCAATAACTGGCGCCAGATCCTTATCAAATTATGCACGCCCACCTACCAGAGTTCGCTTGCGCAGAGGGCCCGTTCCCCATGAGGGTACTTCCCCCCCCCACGTCTACCCCGTCCGCCCTGTAGATTATCTCCATAATGGGGCCCTTGCAGTTATGCACGTTTACTTGCGCCATTGTGCATGTGCGGGGTGGCCAAGCAGCCTACTGGAAAGCGTAACTCCCACTCCCCCGCACCCATCCAGCCAACCAGCTGTAACTGCCCCTGGAGTTCTATGAGAGACCAATTGTCCCTCCCCCTTGGGCGACCCCATTCAAGAATGGCGCCGCACTCTAAGGACCTTAAATTTACTGCTCACCAACCATGACCTTACCGCCACAGGCCTGCATAGTTGCCCGACTATCAGGCTCCCCCAAAAGCTAACTGTAAGGTAATGCCCTGTCCCTATACGCAACTAACTATGCCAGAATATTCTCCATGAAGATTTCCTTCCCTAAGTCGGACAAATGGACGCCGTCTTTTTAAGAAGCACCTCTCCCCCTAGATGCACCCATGGGCTATAATCTGCAGGTGTAGAGCTCTAGATAGACGTGCCGACCAACCCACTTCAGTGATTAATGTGTCGGCCAGCCCCCTTCTACCTAGGCGTACCCACCCAGTTGTCTCCCCCCCACCAAGTGTAGGATAAAATGCTAGGGCTGGCTGACTAATAGGAGATTGACATACCGTCTTGGACTCACCAAACGGCCACAATTTGATAGCAGCATGATGCTCCTGTTTGACATGTTGCCCCAGACAATGCTAATCATTGCTGGTGCAACTGCACCCAGCTCAACATGGTTGGTGCCTTATTGGAAATAATTGAATGACCCCAGGACTGCAACATTCTGAAGACTACACATGGAGCGCCTCACAGGCACCAAAATCTCCCATGGAATGTGTGAACAACCTACACCTGGCCACTAGGTTCTGGGATAGGCTCTGCGTAAGCGTCTTCCCCTACTACGGAACATCCCAACACTGTGCAATGTCTACTTAAATGGCACCTGCGTGTACAAGCGCCGTAATGGCAGAATATGTTTTCAAGACAGGGGTGTTGAGGTGTTGCATCCGCCCGTTACCCCTGGTTTTGGTCAAGCTGGCCAGGACGCCTACGGGTAGCAGTGCGCTATATAAATGCCTACACACACACACACACACATGCATCTGTAAAGCAGAACACTGCTAAAATACCCCCACTGGCAACAACATATGGTCGGCATACCTATACTCAATCTAACACAGTGCCTGGGCCGCACCATCTCACCCCTGCATGCTGGCACCTCTTGAGCCTTTCAATCGATCGCCCATCACACTTGACGCCGTCGCTTGCCACTCACGTTCCGGATCTTCCGGATCTTCCGGTCTCATTGCCCGTTCAACAACTTGCAGTCATTGTGGTGTGGAGAACCTCCCAGGTATCACAATCATGGGTCCAGCCATACATAAATGAAAATCAAACACAGCTGATTAGTGTTTTTAGCCTTTGGATAAAAAATACAGTTTACATGCCAGTCCTATTGATTACATCATGAGACTGCACCCCCCCTTATCACCCACACCCCCAGCCCAGGGTGCATATGTTCAGTGTGACACAACACGGCTGTATGACCCCATGGGCATCCAAATGCACAAAAGGCGCACAAGCCCGAGGGGATTAGTTACAGTGTGACAACTCTATAATCAAATGCTTAAGTGTACAGGCCAGAGGGCGCGTAGGTAGTGTGTGACCCAACACGGCATATACTGCATAAATGTTCAGGCACAAGGGCGCAGTGATACTGCGTTGCAAACCACAGGCATCTAATGATTCATTGCACCAGCACAAGGGTGCATTTGTACCGCATGACACAACATAGACATTCAATGCACAAGTGATCCGGCACATGGGTGCAGAGGTACTGTGTGACACAAAGCATTAATATCATGCACTCGTGTGGAGCACCCGTGTGCACAGGTACTGTGTGACAAACCCCCAGCATATAATGCATACGTGCACAAACACTCCGGTGCCCAGGCACTATGTGACATAATGCGCTTCTAATGCACATGTGTGCTTGCAATGGGTGCCTAAATGCTTTGCGACACCGACCCCCAATTCATATGTGCTACCACACCCGCATGCTTAGGTACTCTCGAAGGTGTGACAACAAGTTCTGGGACGTACTGATGCGACATCCTAAGTGCTGATAATGTAAATCCAGCCTCCTAGCGAGGCTGGCGTGACTAATGGCAGGCTGAGGGAGCGGCGAGCAAAGAGGCAGACTCCGCCGCTCCCCAGCCTTTTATTCCAAAATGCCAGCCGGGCCAGTTCTACCCGGCCTGGCGTTAGCTCAACTGCATGATCCGGAAGTGTTCCAATCACTTCCGGGTCACGCCCCGGAGTATATTAATCGGGTGCCGGCACGACCCCCATACCTTCGGCGTTGACGATGTCGGCCCCTATCTTTAATTCCCTAAATGTCGGTCCTCATCCAGCCACCTAGATGGGAGCTCAACACATATTTAAGGATACTATCCAAGCAGTTCTTGTGCCCTGTTGTAGTGGAATGGAATGTCCCAAGGAGCTGGGCTTTAAGTGGGCAGGGTCTCACCGGTGCTGAGCCTCGAAAAGGGTCTCTATTGGGCTCTGTTTTGTGCCCTGGCCTGGACAGCAGTGATAGCAGGCACATGGTTGTGTGCCGTTCACACTGCTCACTTCTCATGAGTGGAGAAGTTACAGCATGACACCATGCCAGGTGAGCGTTTTAGGGGAAGGGAAATCCTTCAAAGAGAGTCATTTTCTCTCTGGATTTTCCTTCTCTTTTTGAAACTCAGGAGCAGCAACATAGTCCTGGTGTCACCAGGGCTTTAAGTGGAAGCTTTTTCAATATTATATAGAAGTAGGTTGACCATAATTTTAAAGTAAAAAAAACGGGACATTTCACAAAAATAAGACTATAATTTTACGTCAAGCAAACACACAGAATGACAGCGCTCCTCAGCAGAGAATTATAAAACAGGCAGTAAGAACATACATAAGATGCTATTTTTAAACCCCATAGCTTTATTAATTTGAATTAATTTGCTTTCTTGGAACAACTGCTAACTATTCCCGCTTTTTAAAACATAAAAACACCTCCCCCCGTTTTTAGTCGACCCTCTCCAAAAACCGGGACATGAGCTAAATTTCTCGAAATCTGCCCGGACAGCTGGTGAAAAACGGGAACCGTCCTGGCAAATCTGGGACGCCTGGTCACCCTATATAGAAGCCAAAGTTGCTGCTTATTTACACGTCACATCCTTAATTACATTGGCAATGCCCCTTTGAGAGAGCCCCCAGTTTTTTCATCCCACTTAAAGCCCTGCCAAGGAGGTAAACCCTCTGCTATATCTTCCCTATTAACAAACCCCCTTGCAGTTCCCAATATTTATAGCCCCAATAACAGTTGGTGAAAACCGTCGAACCAATGGCACATTGACTAACAGGTACTGACAAAGCCAAGCGGCCTGGCCTGCGTATATTTTAATGTTTACTCCAACTCCGTTTACAGACTGAGAAGAGGCGTGTTGCGTTCTTCCCTCACAAGAAGCCGTGGTCTGGGCAGGTAACAGCGGTGGGGAGGTGGGGCCGGGTATGGGGGGGTTTCGAGGATCGATGCGAGGGAAAATTAAATAAATAATACATTTTCCCTCTGCATAGTCCCTCGAAATCCCCCCTTACCTGGCCCCACCTGCCCACCGCTGTTACCTCCACAGACCGTGGCTGCTCACACACCAAACATGTGCAACCTTTACATCAGCAAGGTGTTTTAGCATCATACAGCAAAGTTAGTAGGCACAGAACACCAGCAGCGGTGCAAAGCTGCCTGCACGTTCACCAAGCACAGCAAGAACGCACTCTTCTCTCTAACCTAGTGGAGAGTAGAGGACGGACCTCAAGAGTACATATTTTTAATGCATATTGGCAATGCTTGATGTGCAATAAATCAATAAATAAATGTTGGTGACCAAAGTTTGGCTTCGGAAACTATTGCGTGCCCTGTTGGCAGAGACGTCTTAAGGATTTTGGGGACCCTGGGCCAAACGTACTTTAGGGGCCCCTGTTCGGAACAGCTTTAAGTTTATGATCCAGTTTCAGCTCTTTCATGCTCTCTGTGCCCAGGTCACTGCCAGTGCACAGACACAATGGTCCAAATTCTAAATGTGCTTACATCTAATTTCCAGGGATAGTTATGTGTGTTTACAATATTGTAACACAGCAGCAGCTCACTAATATTACTGCAAATAATCTCTGAGACCCCCCTCCCATTTTTCATATGTGTGGTACTGTTTTGATCTAAAAGAAACTCTATGTTATGGATGTTGCATGAAACATAAACAAAGCATTTGTCTGAAAAATGTCTGTTATAGACTTTCACACAAATTCCACATTGAAAATAAATTAAAGGAAAATGCTACTGACAATAATCTGTTTTAGAATTATTCAAGTTCACAAGGGCAAGACTCTCTCTCAGGGGGCCCCCTGAAACGCTGGGGCCCTGGTCCAGAGCCCACTTTGCCCATGTCCTATAAGGTCTCTATCTGTCACAGGGCAGCCAAACGCCAAGGCTGCCTAATATTGATTTAACCTGATAAGCGTGGCTCAAATCCACCGGAGTGACTTACAGCACTCACCTATAATTACCTTATAGGAAGTCAGCCGGACAGTGGAGAAGTATAAACAAAAGTCTTTATTAGGCCATAAACAACACTCATATGAGAGGGCCCTGTCCGACCTCACTCCTAGGAGTGCGAACGAGAGGACTGACTCTCTGCATCACAGCAATACATTATAATGCAATACAGTAAATGGGGTACGCCCCTTGTGGAAAGTTACCGAGCCTCAGGCCAGTGGACAATGCTCTCATACAGCAGGCATCTGCACCTGCAAGGGATACATTATTATCTCTGCTCAAGGCCATGGAGCTAGGCTTCGGCGTCTCTGGGCATGAGAACATTACAGATAACAAGAATTGTTAGTTTCGGTCACAGTGAGCCGAGAAACGAAAACTGCTGTCTTAGTATATTTCTGTATTCCTGCGGGAGGGGCATGAGCGAGCAGAGCCCGCAGGCACAGAGAGTTACACAAAATGGTGGCACACAGGCTAAGCTAAGAAACTAATATGGTCACGCATACATTTGAATATAAGTAATAAGTAAGAATATGAATTCAGCATAAGTGCATATACGAAATGCATTAGTTAGTCATATGATGCTAACTCACACGTCATCATAGGGTAATTAGAGCATCGAAAAGTGAATTCTATCAGACCCTCCTTTTAGCATCATTGGCTAACTATAGCCTCATTTATTTGCCAAAGGTAGTGCCGACATCCATTCTAGGGGCAGGACTTTACTACTTCAGTCTAGAACATCTTCTGCAATAAACATTAACCAACTTGCATCAGCAGGAATTTCAGTAATCATAGAAGTGGCATATTGACCATGTAACTTCTTTTTCGGACGTATATTTGCAGCACACATTGAACAACATGGAGGGAGGCAATATATGCAAAGGCAGCATGACAGAATTACACTCACCACTCCAACCAAACCCATCAGTATTTTCCAGCCCCAGGAAGAAAAGGCACCCCAGAGCCACCCTTGGAGAGACCATGTCCCATTATCTTGGTGCAGTTCAGTCGCTAATCTATGCAATTTTTGCACTGCCAAGTTAACAGTCGGGGCGGAGTCAGGGATATAAACACAGCAAGAGGTCCCGATGACGCGACAGGCCCCGCCCCTATCAGCTAGTATGACGTCAAGGACCATATTCTGGATCGTAAATAATCTCATAGCCTGAACCTCAACAGAGATGTTAGTCGTAATGTCAGCCTCAACCAGAACCACCTTTTCCATTACCCTAGAGAGTCGTCTAATAGCTCTACTGTTGAATATAGGACCCCAGAAAGGAAGCAGACCCTTAGAAAAATCAGTCCATTGCTGATACGAGGTATCTGTCTGATCAACGTCCTCTACCTGAAGTTCCCTCCTTTTACGCTGCTCTTGCGGCTGCACCTGAGGACTGGGGAATCGTCGATGAGTTCTGTGGTAATCAGAGGGGGCCACATACACGGGAGGAATCATATAAGCCAGGTAGCAAACCCCACCCCAACCCTCGGGCAACCATAAGTATCCATTTTCACCGCAAACAAAATAAACACTGGGTGGGGCAATCAAAGAGGGGCTAACGGGCAGGCGTATTGAAGCAGTCACATTACAAGAGCTATTTCCAACCTTGATGGGACCCCTTCCCCCTATGCAGAAAAATGGAGGAGGACCCACCACAGCCAGGGGTATCAAAGACTTGGAGCTGTCGTTACTCTTAGGGGGATGCCTATAAGACAAAATGGCGTTCAATTTCATGAAACTATCCCTGAGTCGATCAGTATCATTAGGTGTCAAGAATCGACCCAACTTTTTCTCACATGTCTCTATAAAAGTCTGGTCAAAACGTCCGTCAGTATATATTCGTCCAAGGGAAGCTGAAGGCAAAGGGCGTACTCGCATTGTCATTGTCCACCCCCTATTCTGCAGCCGTGGAGTCAAGGAATCTGGCTGTTGGAAATATTTAACAAGACCTATAAGGGTGTACCATCCCACACAACTATTTACCGGAGTCAAAGGAAGGGCAAGAAATCTATCTTTCTTATAAGCAGCAGAAGGCAAAAGCCCACAAACCCAGCAATCTGTCATGTTGGTAGTGGCATGTGCATGATGCAAAGTCTTAATAAAAACATTGTCTTTATAATTTTTGCGTATCATCCTCTCACCATAATCGACAGTTATCATTTTATGTTCCGGAACAGCAGTAGGTGTGGGTGCAAATGTATGAACGGGATAATGTTTATCTAGGAAAAACAGTATACCAAGAGTCACCAGAAAGGCAATTAAAACAATTATGATGACTACTATTTTACCCTTTCGGGGAAGGGCCAACCAGGGGGAATCAGGCTCACGTCTCGGGGGAGCTGCAAAAGGCTGCTCTTCATCAGGGATGGGCCACCCAAAGGGATACATTTCTAATAATCGTACAAAAGTATCAAAAATCAAAAAGATAAAAATCACACTGTTACTAAAAAAATAGTCCCAGACAATCCTCAACCGGCCAGAGGGGTTCTTCAACCCTTAAAAAGGGATCTTCTCCCTGTGTCCTTCAAAGCCTCCCAGGCAGGCTTTTACCGTCCATTCCTACTCCAACATCGCTGGTCAACACTTTGAAACAAGGGAAGCACTTAATTCGGGCCCCGCGCCACTCTATAGTCTCAAAGAACACAATCTTCGGCTAAACACCAGGGCTCTTACAAGTCCATCCCTACCACTAAATCTTCTTTTTCAGAATGTCCACTAAGCCCTTCTTCCAGTATTTAGTCCATCATATTCCAGCACTGTACTTATTTTTTTCGGGGCCGCAAATTATAGCGAGTGCTCCCTGGCACTTCGGGGTCAGAAAACAAAGCAGGTGTATCAGTGGCAGATGCTGAACTTTCCGATATCTCTTTGCTAGCAACAAAAGGAGTGGTAGAGCTCACAGTATTCTCAATTCCGCTTCGCTCTTCTCCAATCAGTGAAGCATCCGAGAAAGGAACATACCTCGGGATATGTTCGAACTCCTGGTCAGCGATGCCATCTTGTACCCATTGATCATAGGGCAACGGGAGCGGGACCCTCTTCACATGAGAGGCATGGGTCCACGCTTTTCTGCCGTCAATCCGAAGTGCCGTGCGCGTAGTGAGGAGCACCTGACGAGGCTCTGACCATCTCGGCTCCAAACAGGACTTCCGCTGATATCTTCGGACGACGACCCAGTCCCCCGGGTGGATGGTGTGTCCAGGCCCCTCTGGCAGCGGCTTCAGAGTGTCTGCTACCTGCTGATGAATAGAACGGAGATCTTTAGTCAAAGCATACAGATAATCTGTCAACAAAGGGTAAGGTATTTCAGTGAAGCATTTAGGCCTAGGCACCCCCCAGATATTGGCCGGGCGGCCGAATACCACTTCATGTGGGGAGACGCCCATTTTTGCATTTACAGTGACTCTTGTGGAAAGCAAAGCTAAGGGAAGTGCATCTGGCCAACGGAGACCTGTACTCTCACATATTTTGGCCATCTTGAGCTTGAGCGTACCATTAAACCGCTCCACGAGTCCTGCTGCCTGAGGGTGTAAGGCTGAATGAAATTTCTGCGATATATGCAAACCTTTACTAATTTGTTTCACCAATTCTGCATTAAAGGACGTGCCATTATCACTCCAGATCACCCTAGGTAACCCGAAGCGGGAGAAATACTCCTTTATCAACATTTTCGCAGTGGACATGGCCGTACAGTCTTTCGTTGGGAACGCCTCCACCCACCTACTAAAAGCACATACGACTACAAGGACGTACTTCAAGTTATTGACTCTTTCCATTTCGATGTAATCCATCTGAATCACCTCAAAAGGGAAAGAGGGGGGTGCACAATTTCCAGTTGGGACAGGGGTACCCTTTCCAGGATTGTGTCTCAAACACACCATACACTGACGAACCAAATTGGTGGCCATCTTAGAGATATTTTTATTGCTCCACACCGGGTCTAACAATTTGCAAATGCCCTTGGCACTCACATGGGCAGGCCCGTGTGCCATTGTCACTACTGGAAGGACATACGCATTCGGTAACATCCATCGTCTCTTGTCTGTCACATCCGTCCAACATTCATCCGCATCCAGTCGTCCCTGCCCATCCTTCCATGCTCTCAATTCCTCATCCGTCGCTTTGCCCTGTATGTTCTTGACACTCTGTACCGTGTCTGCGAACATATGAATATCTGGGACCCATCGTGCTGGCCCTGCCACAAACATTCGTGGTAATTTTTCTCTAGCAGTCTCTTTTGCTGTCTCATCGGCAAAAGCGTTGCCTCGCCCGACATCGTCCACTATTGTCTTGTGTGCGCTACATTTTATCACAGCCAATCTTTTGGGTAATGTCAGTGCCGTTAGCAGTCGTAATATCAGTGGACCATGTTGTATTCGTTGTCCGTGAGACGTCAGAAATCCCCATTCTGCCCAAAGTCGCCCATAATTATGAGCCACGCCAAAGGCGTATTGGCTATCGGTGTAAATGTTCACATCCAACCCCTCACTCAACTCGCATGCTCTCATTAAGGCAATAATCTCGGCAGCCTGAGCAGAATTGTAAGGTATTCTAGAAGTCTCTACCACCGTCTGTAATGTTGTTATTGCATATGCTGCTGTCGATGTACCATCTGGTAATTTAAAACAGGATCCATCGACATACAGTTCCCCGTCTGGTTCTTCTATGGGCCCGTCTGTCAGATCCACCCTCCCCTTTGTCTCCTCCTCAGTCCTATACAAACAGTCATGTATGTCATCATCATTTGTGTCAGTATCTGTGGGGATAGGTAACAAGGTGGCGGGGTTCAATGTGGCGCACCTTTTAATTGTTACATGGGGTGCAAAAAGAGTCATCTCGTAACCCGTCAGACGAGCACTTGTTAAATGCTGCGTCTGCGTCCTGTTCAGTAAAATGTCCACAGCATGCGGTACCATTACTGTAAGATCTGATCCCAGCACGAGCCCTGCCGATTGTCTTATAGAGACCACAGCAGCCGCCGTGGCTCTCAGACAGCTCGGCAGCGCTCTTGCCACATTATCGAGCATTGCAGAGAAGTACGCACACGGTCTCTGCTTCCCCCCAAAACACTGAGTTAAGACAGACAACGCGCAACCTTCCGCCTCGTGCACGTAAAGAACAAAAGGCTTCTGGTAATCAGGTGTTCCAAGAACTGGCGCAGAACACAAAGACGTTTTTAGTGACTCAAACGCTTCCTGACATGCGGGGGTCCAGGGTAGGGGTTCGCGCACTTCTTTGGTAGTCAGATACAATAGGGGTTTTGTTAGTAACGCATAGTTAGGTATCCACTGACGACAATACGATGTTATGCCTAGGAACGCGCGCACCTCTCGCTGCGTGTTAGGGACCTGCATGTTAGTGATCGCCTTTATGCGCTCTGGCGTCAATCTCCTCCCCACTTTCGAAAGGAGGTGACCGAGGTAGGTGACCTCCGTTCGACAGTATTGAAATTTCGGAAGGGACACTTTATGCCCCCTTTTTGCCAAATGGTGTAACAATTTTACAGTAGCATCCCGACAACCCTGCTCATCATCCGATGCTATTAGGATATCATCCACGTACTGCAACATTACGTTGCCAGGTGGAAGTTCCAGATCATCCAATTGTGCCTTTAGAGCCTGACTGTATATACTAGGACTCTCAGTGTACCCCTGAGGAATTCTCTTGAAGCGGAAGCTTCGGCCAGCCAATGAGAATCCGAAGAGATAACGGCTTTCCTCATGTACTGGAATACTGAAGAAAGCGTTTTTCAAATCTAGGACAGAGAAATATTTGGCCGAAGGTGGAATCATAGTCAATATTGTAGTGATGTCCGAGACCACCGGATACTGTGGCTCCACTACTCTATTTACTTGCCGCAAATCAATCACAAATCTATAAACATCAGGAGTATTATCAGTAGCATCAGGTGACCGTCTTTTAAGTACAGGCAAAATAGGACTGTTACATATATTCGAATCAGTCTCTTCCACTACTCCAGACTGTATTAAATCTTGAATTATTTGTAACAAGGCCTTCTCACCCTCCCTAGGTATTCTGTATTGTGGAATTCTGGGCAATTTGGCTCCCACCTTCACTCTTATTGACACCGGGGCAATATCCATTCTCCCTACATCATTATCACTGACAGCCCACAAGCTGTCGGGTATGCCTCGAAACTCAGGTGGCAGCGGGTCGTCTTTTGAAAAGCACTGCAGTGGGCGGGCAACATTGGGGCCTAGAGTAAGGTACACGCCATCCGGAGAACAATAAATGGTGGCATGCAATCTCTTCAATAAATCTAACCCCAACAAATTTTCTCCACAATTTGATGTCAATAAAAACGGTGAATCAATAGTAAAAGGACCAATCGTTAACGTAAGAGGTTTAGAAATGGGGCTAATCACCGGAGTCCCTGCGAAACCCACGGATATGTTATTCTTGCCAGACAGAGCCGCCCCTGGGACCCGAGAACGAGCCACTGAACTTTTCATTGCACCCGTATCCACTAGAAATTTCTGTTGAGACCCTAGTAAGTCGGCTTCGACATAAGGTCCCCTCTGATCAACTTCCATAAGTACCGGTCCCATGCTCTGTCCTACGCTGTCCTAGTTGTGTGAGAACCCTGTCAAATCGTCCACCGAATAATCATCGTTGTAATACTGGCCCCCGCTCCTCTGCGACTGTTGTCTATCTGTCCCGTTGTCAAAGTAATTGCCTCCCGGTCTCCCGCCTCCTTCTGATCGCGCAGCCTGTCTCCCAAAATCACCACTACCTCGTCCTCGTCCTCTTCCTGGACCGGTACCTGACTGGAGCAGCGGGCAGTCTCGCCACCAATGCCCTTCCTGCTTACACTTGGCGCACTGGTTCGGTCCCAGCCTTTCCCTACTCTCACCTCTCCCAAAACCACCTCCGCGACTCAGCGCCGCACCTCTTCCTCTGCCTCTTGCCACCTGCTGCAACAAAACCCTCGTCTTCAAATCTTTAGCCTTCTTCTCCTGCTTGTCCTTGTTCTCATTTTCCCTGTGCTCGTAATATTGCGCCATACTTAGTATTCCCGAAGGAGAGGACGTCGTCCACGTGCTCTCCGACGCTTGCAGTCTAGCTGATATTTCAGGCAATAAATTTGTGACAAACCTGTTAACAAAGAGTCGTAACCCTCCATCCTGTGACACATCCTGTCCACTAAAATCCATGAACGTCTCCTCAAACCTCGTAAAGAAATCTGAGACCGCCTCATCCTTTTTCTGCTTGCAAGCCGTCAACTTGTCCCAATCCACCTTTTTCGGGGGAATAAGGGAGTGCATATACTTTATTATGCGCCCCGCTAAAGCTAATATTTCAGCCCTCGGCTTCTCCCCTGGCTTACGCTCCTTGTCCCAGTCCTGTAACTCCTGCCATGTACCTCCCAATTCCTCCCTATGATCCGTGCCTTTCACCTGCCGCCACACATCAACTGGGACCAAAAGCCCGAAAAACAATTCAACATCGGCCAACGTCATCACCGTAGAAGACGCCGCTTCCGTAAGCTCTTTGTAATAGGCGGTCGGATTCTTTCTGGAATCCGGCAGCTGAGCCTTCAATGACAACACCTCACTTCTCTTCCATGGCGTATACACCCATTGCTCCTGAAAATGCGCATCAATTCTGTTCCTTGTAACAGCCCTCGTGACTGGGTCTAACAACTCGGGGACCTCAGGATGAAAAATAGGGTGCACCTCTCGCATTGGGTGGAGACCTGGGAAGTGGGGTGTACCGACAGAGGGCAATTCATTCCTGTATTGCAATAGCGCGCGCAGACTACTCATCACTTCCTTCACCCCCGTGTTCGTCCTGTACGCTCCAGCCTGTATATCCCGTAAAACCGCCGGAGCCACACCTCCATATCCCTGCTCCCATAGCGGTATCAATACACCAGCCATGTGCCACAAAGCGTGCTGCTGCATCAAGGGCTCAAAATCTTTCATGGTGGACCAAATGTCTTCGAACGAATAAATATTATTCCTGGCCCATTGGCATGCCTGATTAGCCACCATACTTTTTTCATCTAAACCAACTGTAGAACGTGTAAGCAGCTTCCGTACCTGTGAAAACAATCCGCTACCTGCGCCGCGACTCGGTGTTAGCATCTCCTGACTGGGGGTGGTACTAGCTGAAACAGTAGGGAGTGCTAAAGAAAATGGTGAGGGGGCAGGTGAAGTGGTCTGGAGTAGAGAAACGAGGGGTGTCGAGGGCAGGGATAGTTGGGGGGCACTCGCTGAAGGACCTGGAATGGCACTACTAGGGGCCGAAAGTGGCAAGGAGGGGTACAAGGGCTGCGGGGCATAAGGGGGAGGGGGTCGGGCATTCAAAATGTCCTCCATCTCGTCTGGGTCGTCCTCTCTCACTACGTAACTTTTATTTTCCTTCAACCTACAAAGTCTATCTGCGCGCTCCATGCGTAGTGCATTCTCATTCCCCACCTGCTCCTTCGCTTTCTGCGCCATAGTCTGGGTGGACTTTTTATACTCCTCTTTCTCCTCTCGCATCTTACGTTTCCTGGCCTCTTTCTGCCATACTCGCAAAGAGTCAAACATACTCTGGCGGCTACGCCTAGCAAACAGTTTGTCTTGCAAATAATCCAATTTAGCTTCGTCAAAAGAACCCGTCAAAGGCCATTGTAAATCCACATTATCAGCAGTGTACCGATGCCACAAAGTACCAAACAAAATCGGGACCAGTCCATGTTTAACATACATATCAAAACTCGGTGTCCCTTCAGGGGGTGCAGGTTGGCTCTCGGCCAGTCTAGTATCTGAGGGTCGACAACAGCATCCAAAACATCGTAACTTACTAAAACACGGCATCTTTACTTTATCTTGAATCACAACTCGAGTTCATTCACACACAAACATATAGACGGACATCAGAGAACCACGTACACATATACAATATCTCCAAACACGTGTTACCAAATGGGACAATGCCCGTCGACCAAGTCCTGGGGAACCTGGACTCTACCGCAGACCGAACAGTTCGCCAACTGTTCTGAGGACGGGGAACAGATCCGCCACCCGTGCGGCACTATGGATCGCTGCGCACTTTACCGCGGGAAACCCGGATCACACCTCCACTGAATCACCACACTAGGAGTTCAGGGTAAGCGCACCAGAGTCTACCCACAATGAGCCACGCCTTCACCACAGTACCATTCGGTCGGATCGCTACAAACAATTACCTCGAAATACGTCCCCAACCCCGTCAAGTCTGTCAGAGCACCAACTCGTACTCTGAGTTCCCCGGAGCACACTAGCCCCAGGAGCACACCGGCTCCTCAAACCATCGGAGACACTCTAGTCTCCCGGAACACTCCCGTTCCTGCAGCAATCACAGGTGGACCACTCACCTTCCGTAGGCGGCACCGACCTCTACCGTTCTCCACCTCCGGCTGCCAGGACCAACACGGTCAGCTTCAAGTTCCGCCTTCTGGACCCCGGCGTAAGATCCGAACCGGGACCTCTCCCGATCAGCAGGGTGGGGCAGCGCTGCGAGAACCAAGCTCGGCATCAAATGGGATCCCGGGCCCACCGTGCCGACCAGCGGGTCCCCGGTCTTCTGCTACCCACTTACGGGTGAGAAAGATCCTTATCGCGGGGTCCCTATTCGGGCGCCATCTGATAAGCGTGGCTCAAATCCACCGGAGTGACTTACAGCACTCACCTATAATTACCTTATAGGAAGTCAGCCGGACAGTGGAGAAGTATAAACAAAAGTCTTTATTAGGCCATAAACAACACTCATATGAGAGGGCCCTGTCCGACCTCACTCCTAGGAGTGCGAACGAGAGGACTGACTCTCTGCATCACAGCAATACATTATAATGCAATACAGTAAATGGGGTACGCCCCTTGTGGAAAGTTACCGAGCCTCAGGCCAGTGGACAATGCTCTCATACAGCAGGCATCTGCACCTGCAAGGGATACATTATTATCTCTGCTCAAGGCCATGGAGCTAGGCTTCGGCGTCTCTGGGCATGAGAACATTACAGATAACAAGAATTGTTAGTTTCGGTCACAGTGAGCCGAGAAACGAAAACTGCTGTCTTAGTATATTTCTGTATTCCTGCGGGAGGGGCATGAGCGAGCAGAGCCCGCAGGCACAGAGAGTTACACAAAATGGTGGTACACAGGCTAAGCTAAGAAACGAATATGGTCACGCATACATTTGAATATAAGTAATAAGTAAGAATATGAATTCAGCATAAGTGCATATACGAAATGCATTAGTTAGTCATATGATGCTAACTCACACGTCATCATAGGGTAATTAGAGCATCGAAAAGTGAATTCTATCAAACCTCATTTATCTTTCTTCCACAAGCCCACCACTCATGCCTCTTTCTTTCAGTCTCACAATATTTCCTCATAACTCCTTTCTAACTTCGTCTCTGTTTCCTTATCTTTCTCCACTTGATCCCTTTCTCTCTCTTGCTGTGGTTCAAAGTCTGATGAGGAAATGCCCAACACAGTACCCAAAAATAATTGCTGGCGCTCACCACCTGCAAGCTCCAGCACAAATTAAACACTGCATACACGGCAAGTGAAGCCCAGTCAACAGTAGGATGAACATCCGCCGAAGTGCTGGTAGAGAGGGTGAAAAAAAGAACAGTTTATGAATGTGTGCATATGTTCAAAAGAGCAAGATTAATAGCCAATCAGGATGAGGGACAAAGGGTGCAGGTAACAAAGAGCCAACAAGAGAAAAAACAGAGGAATTGAAAGATGGAGACCTGTAGTTGTAGTGATCTGCCTCTAAACAAAGGAGCAGGGGCGGCTCTAGGCTTATGGCCCTGGGCAGGGAGCGTAGGTAGGGGGCCACAGGAGAGGGGGTCTGGGTGGGGCGGAGCAAGGAGGCCAGTGAAGAGGGGGGGTCAGGGTGTTTGGAAGTGGAACAGAGCCGGAGGCTGCCAAATCCCTGCCAGGGGCCACCACGCAAATATGTATCCATCCTCACAGGATTGTTATATTAAGGATATTTATTGGCGTGGTGGCCCCTGGGGTTTGGTGGCCCTGTACAGGTGCACAGCTTGCACATGCCTAAAGCCGCCCCTGCAAGGAGCAGCGCAATTTAGACTCTATCCCTTGCACGTCATCATTGCATAATTTGCATTTATATTTTGACATTATATCTACTGTGTACCTTAATACTATTAACGTGTGTGAACATTTGAAAGCATTAATAACATTTGTATACTGTAGAAATTGTAGTTTTATAAACATGTGTGCTAATGCTCAGTTTAACATGAAGATGAATTCTGCATTCATGTTTGCATTTATACACACAATTGCATATATTCGGAAAGTCGTATTTGAAAGTGTAATCATTTATGCTTTTACCCACTTTTGCATATGTTTTGCAATTACATGTGCACAAGTATAATCATGTATCTGAAATGCACATTAAATGTTTAGTTAAAGTTAGCCTGACTAAAGGCCTTGTGATTTTGAAATGTACTTTGCTTGGCCAGCGTGTTCTTTCCTTTGCAGGTGCATTCTAAAGGTTCCATTAGCTAGAAAAATGTGTATTGTTGTCTGTACTAGTTTCTTGATAGTAAGGCCTGAGAAGAGCAATCTTTACAAGAAGGTGAAGATCTAATGAGCAGATGAATCCCCCTATTCGATTCGATTCAATAAACTTTATTTCGATTCATAAAAAGAATCATAAAAGTATACACAAATTTCAGAAGGACATTACACAGTACACAAATAATTTAAAAAGACCGTACAATTATTTTAGCATCTGTAAAAATTCATTGCGTATCAGGAACGAAGAATGCTCAAGGTTGCAGTAACTGTCCAAGTTCTGTGGGATGGGAAAGTCATAGGGTGTTGCAAATGTACACCACAAGAAGTGAAACGACTGGATCCTGATGGGGTGAGAAGAAACACGACTGTTGCTGAAGTTTCTGTTTGTTTTAGTTAATGTTCACACTGTAGAGAGTAGATTCCCTTAGATTTTCAGTGGTACAAACCTCTCTTCTTTCTTTATGCTCACAAGTGTGAAGCTTTATGCTACACACTTATTCCAATTATGGAAGACTTCTTCTGGAGTCTTCACTATGCCGACACCTTTTCGCATTTCCGAATTTCCTGAGACCTCGCTCTATAAACCATATTCTAAACTTACAATCTTAGTTAGATGAATTTCAGAACTTTTTCATGTTCAGGAGAGAGAATCAGAGTTTTTGTAAGGAACGCATATTTCAAATTTTCAGTTTCTGTATTACTGTGGCTGTGATTAATTTATATCTTATCCTATTGAGACTGAACCGATTGCAATATTTCAGCTTGCCAGCTGTAATCTTGTATCTTCTTAATATCCTCCTGACATGAATATATATTGGAATGACTATTAATTGGAAATAAAATTCCTTAACTTCAATCACTGATTCTTGGTCCTCATTGTATGGCCAAATGTGCTCCAAGAAGATTGAATTTTTGTATTATTGCTAACTCCCTTGGCGTCTCAGTCAACTTAAAAAAGATCCATTTGATGAGAGATTGTAAGCCAACCACCTGCGCGCTCTCAACCATTTCAGTCTCAACAGGACTAGAGAAGGTGTGATGATGCTTCCACCTGATTGGGTTGTAAGGAATGAATGTTTTTGAGAAGTAGACCAAGACTGTACAATTGAAGGCTTTGTGTACCAGGATGAGGGTTTAAAATATGGATTTTAATTTGAGGGACAGCTAGTGGAGTGATGTTAATGTTGTAGTGATTTGATCAGAGTCTTTCAGTGAGAGTTTACCCTGACTCTCAGACTTAACCATTTGATGCCTGGGCCCTAGAGAGCATCTCCAGTCTGCTCCTATGTAAAGGCCCTGGTTCTTTGAAGTACTGAACCATTTTCTTTCATGCTAAGATCTCATTAGCATATGCTATTGGCAGTAACACTAATAATATTATTATGAATTATTTACCTATTCTATTCGGGTGTTTGATATATTGAAGATATATTTTAAAAAAAAGGAGAGTGCCTAACAAGAGAAGTACTTTTATTGAAGCATAAGCATCTCAAAGATAAGGTGCATTATCAGAATTGTGTTCAAGGTGTCCCGTTAAGTCTGTATTGAAGAAGTCAAATTATGTTGGAGGTATCATTTCATCGGGACAGAACTAGACAGGAAAATTAGCAATTCTTTTACATAATTACATTGAATACGTTTACATTCCAATATAAAACAGCACATCTTTATCATCTGATAGTTTTGAAATGTTTACCATTAGGCACTGTCCACCATCCCATTGTCAAATTCAAATTGACTTCTAGGGAAACCAATGACATAACATTGGCTGGGTCCAGCAACCTTTAGTTGCAGGGTCGGGTAAACAAAGAGGCCATCGACGACTGCCTTCTAACCCAACCCAGATCAGCACAGCCTTTGGCCTAGGGCATTGAGCTGTAGCCTCAGGGCCTGGAGTATCACCAGTGTTCCATACCACTCAACCAGATGCACATGGACTTTGGTCTTACAAAGGGACCTCTGAGTATGGGGCTTGGCAATCTCCCATTATACCCTATCAAGCTGTGAACTTTCTCACTCACCATAGTAGGTTCTGGGGGCTTAGCCTCACCAAAAGCAGGACCTACACCCAGTACACATACCAATTAGGGGTGGGCATAACTGATTTAATTTTCTCTAGCATAATTACTCACAATTAATGGAACATTACTTGTAATTATGTGTAATTGTGTGAGAATTGTACTCCAACATTTAACACTAAATGCTACAGGACATGAACAGCAGTAGCCAGCAGCAGCTCGCCCTCTCTTAGTTCGTTGTTCCTTTGCCCCTTGGGTAAGATTTTGGCCCCAAATTTCTCTCAATGAATCGTGCTGGCGTAATCAAGTGTTTTTGGTAATTTCACATTAATAGAGTGATGTGTAATTCCTGAAATTACTCTGTTTACTCCAGTGCAATTAAAATTTATTCCAGGCCTAATCGCAAAGAACCAGCCGCGCATAGTCTTTGGCTGTGCATAGCGGGCTCTGAATGGACCACCAACACTAGCAGGAACCAGCACTAGATCCACATGCCCATTGATGACTGTCTTGCTTGTTCTCTTATATCACAATCACAGCTAAAAAAGTGATAACTTTGAACAAATGTGATGCTGTTACACCTGTGCTGGAGATGAGACGCCACCAGAGGTCCTCCATGGAGTGAAGAGGAAATTCAGGGTGACAAGATCACATAATGCAGCACTGGAAAGTAAGACGCCACACTTGGGCTTCTTCATTTCCCAAGCACATGGCATGATTTCCTGAACAGGGGCGTGGTCAATCCCTATAACAGGCCCCTTTAAAGATAGAGGCCGGTCCATAGGGATGTATGATAGTACAAAGCGATCATTTTGATCGCGGTACTTTACATTGCAGATTTTACAACGCAAGTCGTTACAACGAATTGCGTTGGAGGGCGCGGATTTAGGATTATTATCATTTTCTATTCCAACACCAGCCCATGTAACAGTAGGGAAGGTGTTGGAATCGAAAATTACAATATTTCTTAACCAACAGCGCCATCCAGTTCAAGTCGTAGTAATGACTTGCGTTGTAATGGCAGCGTGATAAAGGTCGTGCGGTGTAAACACTGCGTTGACCGGATTTTTCCTGCGATGCCAGTTCCTGTTACATCATAAATAAGAAGGCAATTCTAAATAAGGAATGTATCTCAACACCCTGGTTCTCTGTACATTTCACCGTATTCATCATTCCCTCTTTAACCCCTTGTGTGCTGATGACGGAACCGCTCCGTCATCAGCTGCGGTGGCGCTGTGCTGATGACGGAGCGGTTCCGTCATGGCCCGCCCGCCGCTCATGCGCGGCGTGAATTCCGCGCCTGCGCTGAGCGTTCTATTGAGCGGGCGGGGCCATGACGGAACCGCTCCGTCATAAGCACAGCGCAACCAAAGCTGGTGACGGAGCGGTTCCGTCACCAGCATGCGCCCTCCGCTCTTCCGCCCCGCCCCCTTAGCACTGCGGCGGAATAGCCGCCGCAGTGAAGGGGTTAAAGACAGATGTTTGCTCCTTGTAACTGTGTCTATGGCTTGATAGTTCTCCTGATATTTGGTCTATCTCTTTTCTCCTTCCTGTTCCTTCAGGAGGAGTTTGGTGCTTGACATTTTCATCATTTCTCATGTATATATTCAATCAAAATACAAAATATTTCCAAGGAGATTTCTGCCAATTTGTGGATTTTTACATTCATTTAGGAACCTCTCAAGGTGACACTGACCCCTTTTATGGATCTTATCTGGTACCAAGTGCCACCTTTTCTCCGGCAGTATTGAAGGCGTCTCAAAAGCTCTTTCTAGTGTCCTCAGATCCAAATCGATCATCAAGTGGAAAATATCTTTTCATGCGATAATTGAATTGACATGCGTATCCACAAATTCTATCATTTCGGTGCCAAATCAATGAATATAGTTTTAGTAAATGCTATAAAAATCCTACAGTTCAAAACAATCCGCAGTTTAAGCTGGGCCACTGGAATCATGCGATTTTGCAGCTGTGGCATTTTTTTTTTGCATATGTATGGATTTTCCTTATTTGCCACATGATCCATCTTCTACTGCAAAAAAAATTCAAGCTCAAACGGATCAAAAGTTATTAAAATGAAGTGACAGGTGCTGCCCCACAGTGGAAGGCCCTTCCCAAAGGCTGACTGGTCACTTTTCAGTAGGTTATAGTGGTATTTTAGAGTTAAAGGGGTACTTCGCTAAAACACTGTTAACATGGGCGAAAATAAAGAAATTATGAAGTAATACTGACAACAAATGTGATGCATTACACTGCATAGTTTGTCTTTTCTTACTTCACAATTGTGTCAACACTCACATAATTAGGTCCTCTCCTGCTGCCTAATTCCAGTGGCCCTGAATTTAAGGTATTTTGGGCAGATGAACGAAAGAATAGCGACTCCCAAATTGGTGCACAAAAGTTTGTGAATGAAAGACTTTTTTGGCCATATGTATCATTGAAATTCGCAAAATGATATGTATGAAGGAAAATCCAATGCAAAATAAGGAATCACAAAAGTTGCGATTCCTTATTTTGCGATTGCATTTAAGGAATAGCAAATTTTGCGATCCCTTAAATGCAATGTAAGAAGGCAAAAAAAATTGCTAAATGGCCTTAAGGAATCGCAAATTACCACCAACTTCTAGTTGGTGGTAAGTTGCGAATTCCTTGAAAAATGCACATTTTTGCATTTTTCAAAGTGCCATGTGACGCAGATACATGCCCTTAGGGCATGTATGTGCACCACATGTGCACCTATGCTTATTTCAGGGGTGTGAAAGGGTGTCCTTTGGACACCTCTGCACCCTTGAAATTATTCTCAATTTGCGATTAGCAAATTGCGAATTCGCAAATTGAGAAAAAATTCCCATTCCTTCCTATGGGCCTCCTGGCCCATACAAATGAATGGGAAAGTATTCCTTAATTGCGAATTCGCAATTTGAGAATTCGCAATTAAGGAATATCAAGAAATCGCTAAAAAAAGGCATTTTTATTGATACATACAATCTTGCGATTCTGAAATAGCGATTTCTTAAAAATCGCTATTACAGAATTGCAAATTGGTTCCTTGATACATATGGCCCTTTGTGATGTGTGACAATCATTCGCATACCAAAAATAGCAATACAACCAGTTTGCGAGTCTGTATTTTTTGCGACCAATAATACAGAGTCACAATATAGACATCCCAAATTAGGAATCGCAAATGAGATGTTAGAGGCAGTCGCAAAAAGCGACTAGTCCCAAAATGTTCTGGTTGCACAAATTTAAAGCCATATCTAGAAAGCACAACTCTGGACAGCAATTCAACCCCCACCCATGTTTAGGTTTTTTGCTCGTTACACCTATTAGCCACCGGCAGTTACCAGGATGTGATAGCTGTTGCAGGAGTGGTTTCTCAAAGTGCGCTGTCACGTTTCCTCTGGTCATATCTAGGTGCCATGCTTGTCCACATCCACCGCCACATATCCCTGCCCAGGAATGATGAAGAAATGAAAAGTACAACATTGCAATTTTCCAGGATTGCCAAATTTCCCATGTCATAGGGTGTGTAGATGGGACACATGTGCCTATATGTCCCATCTTGAATGCCTTTTTAGGAACTGGAATTGCCTTTATATTCATGTGGTTTGCAATGCCCACCATAGAATAACTGATATTGTGTCCCAATATCCTGAAAGCACCCATGACTCCTTCATGTTTAGACACAGCACAATATACAGTGCGACTGGAAAGAGTGGAGTTTGATGATGGATATTTATTAGGTACTGAAAAGAAATGTAAATACAGATATGTTATTGCCCAATCCTCACAAAATATATCTTGTCTCACATTAATATTTGTTTTTCAGGTGATAGTCCGTATGCCCCATGTCCAAGGATTCTCACACCCTACCTTTCTCCTACCACCCAAAATGAAAGGCGAAACAACACTGCACATCGTCACACCAGGACTGCGATAGAGTGGATATTTGGCGTACTTAAATCACTTTTCTGCTGCCTGTGTATGAGTGGGGGTGCCTTACAATATGTACCAGAAATTGCATGTAAGATTGTAGCAACCTCTGCAATCCTGCACAATATTGCCTTCAGGAGAGGCCTACACACTGCAGTGTCCGAATCAGGTTCAGAGGATGAAGATCCTGGCCAACCTGTTCGGTTGTATGTCAATACAACGCAGGCTTTTACCCCGCGTGCCATTACAATGCGGGCTTTACAACGCAAGTCGTTACCACGACTTGCGCTGTAGGGTGCTGGACTTAGGAATAGTAAGATTTACTATTCCAACACCAGCCTACGTATAGTAGGGAAGGTGTTGGAATAGTAAATCTACTATTCCTTAGCCTAGAGCGCCCTCCAGCGCAAGTCGTGGTAACGACTTGCGTTGTAATGCCCACGTTGTAATGGTAGTGCGGTGTAAAAACCGCGTGGTAATGGATGTTCCCCACCTGTTCAGCAGCCAACGGAGGAGAGCAGAGCAGTAGAGGGGAGAAGGCGCCGGGACCACATTGCCACACATTTCTTCTCAAGGTAAGTCATACTGATTTGCACAAATTGTAACCAAATGTTTTGTTTTCTCAAATTAAAGATACCTTTAATGTCAGGTGTTTCACAACAGTTTTCAAACAATATGTCATTGTCATAAATGTATACAACATCAAGTAATCATGTAAGTCGGGTGCAGCACCTACATTAACTACCCCAAAAATATACTCACTCCCTGATTGGTGCCCCTCCATGTTGTTTGTGACTGCGTCCAGAATGGGATGTGCCACCAGACTGAGGTGCAAGAGTACGGCTGCTACTGTGTCTCAGCACAGGTGCATCTGAGGCAGAGATGCTGCTGATGCTGGACAACTTCTCACTATCACAATGGCGTACTCCCACCCCACTTGCAATGTGCGCTGTTTGTATGGCTTCCACTGAAGTGGTAATCTGGCCCTCAACACATGCTCACTGAGGTGGCCCATATCTACCTGTAGCATCACAGTACGCTTTAATAGGGTAGGAGTGGCTTCCGTAAGACTTCCTATAAACCTTCTTAAGGCATCCATACACACAGCACTACTCTTCTTTCTGTACCTCTGATTGCTAGGGTCCTCTGCCATTTGTGTACATAGTTTCTCTGGGGCACTTGTTCGGTTGTCCATTTTAGTGTCCATCTTTTGTTTGTGTTGCAGGCGCTGAACTTGCTACATGGATGTCTCTAACCCACCAAACACCGCTTTTTGGTCTGTAGTTGTCGGAGACCGAGAAGGCTGTGAAGAATTATGGCGCCTACGAGCATGCACTGTGGTATGTTGCTTGGTGGGTGGCTGTATGGCATCCTGATCATCCACTGATGGTGGCTGTGGGTAGAAAGATGCACTACTGGAGTGGCCACGAGGTGTTGTGGACTGACTTCCCAACAATACTGATTATTCCTCCACCATTTTTGCCTAGTTTTCTCCCTTCTCAACTGGGCAATCAATGTCTTCCACAGGTGCATCTATTTGGATAATGGACATACTATTAATTTCATTAGATGAGGAACACAATTCTCTTTAGCTGTAAAAATTAATTTAATAAATGTCTGACATTGACTACGCTGTGTTTCTTTTTGACTAAGAGCCCCATAAGGTGTGCTTTTGCTATGGAATCATCCCATATTGATATGTCTGTATAAGTTCAATTTTTATGTGGATGTAGAAGACAGTTTTAAGTTGGGAAATGTTACACTTACTAAAGTTTTACATGTACTTTGCGATAGAGCATGTGCGGAAGTATCCAGGTTGCTAAAACCAACTATTGCTTCTGGCTCCAGGGAAATCTCTACCATTGCCTCCAGTGTAGTGGGTGGGGGTACGACTGAGGATCCACCTCCGGTTGCCCAGGACTCACACAGGCGAACTGCGACCTTATCTTTGGCACGAGACCAGAGGTCATACCACCTCTTCCGTGTCTCTTCAACGGAGCGCTGTGCCACACCGACAGCATTTAGGGGCATATTACCAAGCAATAGTGATAATTATCGCTATTGCTTGGTTAGAGACAAAAATTTACCGCTGAGCTGCAGCGATTTTTATCGCAGATAGACCTTGGTATTAACAAGGTTTATCGCAAATGCGATAAAAATCGGCTGCAATGCATGAATATCGCTGTAAAGTCAGCGATATTCATGCATTACCGAGCTAATGCTCTTAGCCATGTTATCCACCTCCCGTTGGATAACATGGCTAAGAACTGCTCAGGGCAGGTGTTAGCTTTTGGAGATATTCGCGCTTAGTGCGAATATCTCCAAAAGTTGGTAATAGGAGATAGCAATGTTATCGACTGTTTCCAGTCGCTAACATCTTGGCACGCCCACTTTGCATGTCATTAGTGATAAATGTCACTGACATGCAAAGTGGGGCCCAAGATGGTCGCTATCTCCTACTAGCTGTTGCTAACTGGTGTTAGCGACAGCTAGGTAATAGGGAGATAATTTTATCTCTGCTTTCTTGGCTTTTAAAGCGTAAAAAGAGGAGATAACCCCCTTGATAATATGCCCCTTAGTTTCTGTTGCATCTCCTTCTAGATTTTGCACTTTTGGGTATCAGGAACAGTCCCCCTCCATCTCTGCATAGCCCCCACCCTGCAGGAGTTCAGGAAGGACCTAAATACTGGGCTCCTTGACTAATCCATCTCAGCAACAGCAACCCTCCTCGCCCCCCAGAACCTGGATACCTTCACAGGTGATAAGCAGCGCCTTACAAATCCCATTCGATTGATTGATTGATTTAGTGATAGACGACTGTCCAAACAGGAGGTCATGGTTGTGGCAGCACTCCTCAGTCAGTCTCTCAAGTTCCTTTTCGGAGAACTTCGATTTGCGCTTTCTCCCCCTGCCACATTTTCTGGCTCTTGGCTGGCCATTTCTTTTGTTGCAAGTGCTTATTTTTGTGCTTCTTGAAGTCACTTCAAATGTGCTCCAGTTCTCCACCCTTCTCTGCTGCTTTCCTGGCTTCTTAAAGGCAGCACTTTCTGAATCTCGGATAATCACCCAGAACCAGGAAGCACATTTGGACGTTTGTGACCGCGATCGCTAAGTACGACCGCTTTCACAATTTAGGAAATCGATAAATGTGATTTCCAAAATAAAGAAGCAACTGGCACATGCATCAAGCCATGCTTTTGCGAGTCCGTAATTGCGATTTATAAAGAATCGCAATTAAAGAATCGCAAAAGCCTATGCATGTAGAAATCACTTAAAAATAGCGATTTCTTATCATTCCTTAATTGTGACTCGCAAATTGCGAGTCGCAATTTGCGAATACCTCCCCATTCATTCCTATGGGCCTATGCCCATAGGAATGAATGGGAAGACATTCTCAATTTGTGATTCTCAATTAGAGAATCGCAAATTGAGAATGCAATTTCAAGAGTGCCAGGGTGTCATAAGGACACCCTGTTGCACCCCTGAAATCTGCATATGAGTACATCTTGCACACACTAATGCTCAAAGGGCATGTGTGTGTGTAAAATGGAACTTTGAAAAATGCACTTTAGTGCATTTTATCAAAGTTTTTGCAAATTACCATGAAGTTCAACTTCATGGTAATTTGCTCCCCCTATTAGCAAAATCGCTAGTTTTTTTAATTTAATGCATTGCATTTCAGGATGCTCAATTTGCGATTCCATAAATGCAATGGCAATTTAAGTAATGGTAATTTAGAGGTTACTTAAATTGCGTTTTTTGCATTTGGGATGATGCATCCCAAATGCAAAAATACCGCTCGCAAAGGGGCAGATTGTGAGAATCTGCCCGTTTGCGACCGGTTTTTGCTTTGATGGATGTGGGCCCAACTTGTTTGCAAGTCGCAAATTTCTTCCGACCAGCATATGTCCATCCCGAATTGCGATTAACAAATTACGATTTGCGAAAAAACGTGCAAATTGGTAATTGCATTTCGGAAGCATCGTACATCTGGCACTTTGTGTGCCTCTCCAGTAGAGGTCAGTCTTGGGCGCTCCCCAGCGTCTTTGCAGCCCCACAGACTGCTTCTTAATTCCACCTGATACTGCACTGAGCCACGCCCCAGCCTGCACTGCAAATATTACTGGGTGAGAGGGGGGCACCTGGGTAATTATGGCCGGTTCCGCTCGGCAGGGGTTTAGTGCAGTGTTTTGAGGGATTCGCACTGTCCCCAGACAGCTCTGGGAGCAGAGCAAACCGATTAACAGAGACTGCTCGCCTCGGAGGCATCACAGGGATTCATTAGGATTTATAATAGGCACAAATAAACCTGAATGTCAGGCTCCGAAACCTAAACTGCGGCATGGAACTTAATCATGAAGAAAGCAGAGCCGGGGAGAAAGGAGATTAACAGGCGGAGAGTGGGGGTGGGGGGATGGGAGATATCGAGAGGAGAGGGGAGGTACACAGGGTAGAGGGAGAGAGAAGTGAGGGCTAGAAAGAGCAAGCTAGATATGGTGGGAGAAGAGGAAAAAGAGCGGTGGGGAGAAAGATGCTGAAACCTTGGCAGAGAAGGAAAGGTGAGATAAAGTGGAGAGGGGGACAGAAAGCAAGCAAGGATGAGAGGGGGAGTAAGAGCTGAAATTAAGAGAGGGAAGAACTAGAGAATGAGGGAAAGATGAGGACAGAGACCTTCGGAGAGGATTGGTGGAGAAAGTGAGAAGGAAACTGGTGTCAAATATAAGGGATGAGTTGAGAATGGCAATTGGGAGATGAGAGGAGATTAATAGAGGGGCAGGAGAGAAAAAAGAAGAGAAGGAGGGAGAAAACTAGAAAGATTAGGGCAGGAAACAGGCGTTGAGATAAACAGAAAGGTAGAAGTCCAACTAGCAACTCGAGAAAGTGTGAAGAACAGCTGTAAGCCCTCTGATGCCAAAGTTAATGTCCAATCTAATGTTGTGCAGTTCCTAATAATACATAGGACCTGCGCATTTAGACAACATGAACTACGGGATTGGTGTCCAGACTGATTCCAGACACCCCCGAAGGATATGTTAGCCTTTAGACCAGTTAGCTCACAGTGCCACCATAAGCCCCCAAACCTTACGAAGGAGCGAATCGTTTCTGGCAACTATTGAACATGACAACCCTTGATCCTTCAGAGATCGTGGAAACAGTGCAGTACTTTTCGCTCAGTCCCGTGGTTCCCAAACTGTGGGCCGCGGCACCCCGGTGCGGCGTTATGAGTTGCCAGGGGCGCCGCGGCACGATGTGGGAAATTGCAGCCGCAGCGCTAGAAATGTAGAAATGCCACCTGCATAATCGTGGAAAATCCGCCGCTTTAAGGAAACAGGGATGGAAAGAAGGGGAAGTCTGAGGGCACAAAGAGAACAGGCATGGAGATAATGGATAGTTAGAGGGCACGAAGGGAGCAGGCATGGAGGAAGGGGGCAGTCTTAGGGAACGAAGGAAGAAGGCATGGACAGACGAGGTAGTTTGAGAGCACGAAGGGGGCCGGGATGGACAGAAGGGGAAGTCTGAAAGCATGGTGGGAGCAGGCATAGCCAGATGGGTCAATCAGGGGGCACAAATGGAGGAGTCATGGACACAAGGAGCAGCCTGAGTGCACAAAGGGAGCAGGCATGGATAGAAGGGTGAGTCAGAAGGCACGTATGGAGATGGCATGGACCGAAGGGGTAGTCGGAAGTCACAAAGAAAGCAGGCCTACACAGAAGGGGCAGTCTGAGGGCGCGGGGGCAGGCATGGACAGAGGGACCAGTCGTAGTAAACAGGGGCAGGAATGGAGCTTAAAGGAGCACGCCAATTATGTCACAGGAGCTTGTTTTAGAACAATTGGCTAGTTAAGGCGAGTCTTCCCTCTGCTGCCTGACACCCACAGGAAGACTCTTGTACAGGCCCTGGTGATAAGCCGCCTGAACTACTGCAACGGCTTCCTCATATCAGCAAATGAGGAGGTGCTCAACCGTTTGCAGGTAGTCCAAAATACGGCGGCCAGACTAATTTTAAATGCTCCTGCAAGAACCCCGTCCAAACCCCTTCAGTGGCTGCCCATACGACAACGTGTTAGATTTAAAATCTGCTGCTCAGTGCACAAATGCCATTATGGACAAGGCCCTAGATACTTGGCACAAAAATTCCAGATATACAAACCTGAACGCCTCTTACGTTCTAGCAACCAGTGTTTACTGGAAACTCCCACTATAAAAAAAGTCAGACAAGGTGGACGCGCCTTATCATTTATAGGTCCGACCATGTGGAACAAACTTCCATCCGACCTAAGACACAACACCAACCATTTGTGCTTTAGGAAAGCCTTAAAAACACATTTGTTTCAGGAAGCATAACTCACCCTGTGGTACTCCACAGAGGCAACGCATCCCTGTACTTACGCGAGCAAAGCGCGGAGATACCCCATGGGTCGATTCTGGCGCGATACAAGCAATTAAATAAATAAATAAATAAATGGACAGAAGGGGTAGCCAGGGGGAATAGAGGCAAATAGTCTACTGTAGAGAAATTGCTGTGTGCTCCTGAGAAGTAGGAATATTTCCTAACCATTCCACGTGCCAAACATCAGTTAGCCAAATATCTGGGCTAAGTCAGTCAGCCTCAACAGTGTATCAGTTCTTCCCATTCCCACTCCTTAACCTATCCAGATGCCTCTACTTTATGTCATTGGATTCTCCACCTATCTCATACATTGCGTCTGGGGTGTCACATAGCAGCAAACCCATCTGTGTTAGTAGGGTATCCTCCAGTCTGAGTGAGCCATATACATACTGAAGATTATGGACCTTTGTCTCTCTCACACCCTTATAAACCCCTGAATAGGTTCCATTAGGATTCAACCAATTTTTCCTCAATTGACATGGGATAAACTTCCTATTGGGTCTGGAGTCACTGTGAACCATGCGTGTGCCAGCGGCGAGTACCTTCTCTGACTAGTAACCTGTACTCTGTACCCTGTCTTGTAAGTGTTTCTTGCAAAACACTATGGGCCTCAGTTTTTTTGAACCACCAGCAGCACAATGGGCTTGCCCATATTTACAAGGCCACGTAAAGTCACCATGCATGATTTTTCATGGCCTTGTAAATATGGGCCTCTTTCACGCATCACTCTGCGTGAAAGGGGTGTTCCATGGGTGTTGCTGCTAGTGTTCCCAAGCAACACCCGTGGAACCCGACACTTTCCCAGATTTCCATGTTTTGTAAAGCTGGGAATGTGTCAGAATCCTATGCCTCCCCAGGGGAGGCATAGGACTGGCACAACGAGGAGAAATTGTTGTATTTCTACTCTATTTTTCTTCTTCCTATGCGTGCTCCATTCTGCAGCATGCACAGAAAGAGGAAAATGCCATCAATTATTGTTTTTGTGCAGGAAGGTGTCCTTTCTTGTAAAAAACACAATCATCCCTGCAACTAAGTCACCCTTACAACATAATGCAAATGTGTCTGCATGCCATTCAAAATCCGGGGGAGAACGTACCAGTGCTGACTCTGCTCCCTGCTCCTGAGGGCTGGTCTCCCCCGCCGCCGCAAGCCTTCCGACATCTGGCACTGCGTCAGAGAGGGGGGACTACACGTCCCAGGTATCCTAGCGGCAGGAAGCCGCTCACGCTGATTCCACGCCCAGAGGCGCTTAAGAACACAGGGGAGCCTCGGAGGAGCGGGTGTTGTCTCGCCATCGCCATTGAAAATCCGGGGGAGAACGTACCTGTGCTGACTCTGCTCCCTGCTCCCTGCTCCCGAGGGCTGGTCTCCCCCCGCCGCTGCAAGCCTTCCGACATCCGGCACGGCCGCAGAGAGGGGGGGACTACACGTCCCAGGTATCCTAGCGGCAGGAAGCCGCTCACGCTGATTCCGCGCCCGGAGTCGCTTAAAAACACAGGGGGGCCCCGCATCGCGGGACGCGCGCGGGCGGCGCCGGGCTAAGCCTCGGCAAAGGGTGGGCCGTCTGAGGCCGTCCGAGGCAGACTGAGGCTGGCTGGGCCATGCTATTTGGAATTTTTGCTTTATTTTAAATTCTTTGGACTCTTGAAAATTCAGTGAGGACTGTAGTACGTAATGGATAGCACCAAATGTAAATGTTTACTGTTAAGTTAGTATATTCGCTTGTACTACAGTTAAGTAGTAGGTCTCTTACTTTCAATTAAGCTCCTGATAACAGATCTCAAGTATTAGGTACATTGGATTGTTTTTAAAATAATGAGTTATTTAGGTGCTTTCATGCCTTTTATGCCTGGTAAAATTTAAGTCACGGAGACCGCAAAGTTGTTAACCCCTTAAGCGCTGCGCCCGTCCAGCGGCCGACGGCACCACTACCTCGGGAGTGCTGCCGTCGGCCATTGGACGTTCCAACTGCACCTGCACAATGGAACGTTCAGCACTGGAGCTGGACATTCCAAAGCAGCTAAGGTGCTAACAAATTAAGGGTTTCACTCTATATAGCAACAATGTCTAGACGTAAATGAACCAAAAATAACCCTGTCCCCGGGGGTTCCACCATAGACTCATACTTGGTGAAGACGGTTAGCGCCATTAATGATGAAATATATAGGGCGGAGCGTCGAATTTCTCTGGGCCCTAGCAGCTTGCCCTGCCCACTTATCACTGAGCCACCTGTAGAATCGCGCGACGCTGTTAGCATACTTAATAGTGACACTGTAGAACATGCTGACTTGGATCCAGAAACTAGGAGCCCAGAATCCACTGTCCCCCAGAATCTGATAGCTACTAATAACATGCCATCATCAAGGAAAAGACGGGGTGTAGGAAACCACAGCCCAGTCAGGGGGCTACAAAAAAAGGCAGGAAAGCGACCCCCAATATTCCCCTGGGCACACAAACAGCCAATATGGAAAATGATAATGATATGCTGGTAACCCAGATCATCAAAGCACTGACAGGGAAGATCGAAGTATGTCTCAAACCCCTGTTTGAAAAAATAGATTTAATTAATGAAGAAATAACTAGGATGAGGTGAGAAGTAACCATTCAGAATGAGACGCTTAAAGTAATTACAGCTGCTTCCTTTGAACGTAGTGAATGCTCCCGTATGGGAAGTAAACCAGGTATAACTAATCCCATGGCCACGCTTTTAGACCCTACAACCAAAGCTGTGAGTACGGGAGACCCTGCTGTTACCCCTGTTATTACTAAACCTCTAGTTGGGGGCACGCAGAATCAGAATCAGAACCTGGTTAATCCCAGCCGTGGAGGTACTAAGGAAAGCTTAGAGGATATACCAAGGGTCGAGGAAGGGGTTACAGCGAGCGGGCGGTGTCATTCTGTTAATTTGCCCCCGGATTGTGCCCCTTATGTAGTGGTTTTAGAGAATGTACCCCCCTTAGTCTGTCACATGCAGAGTCTCACACCTCACTTAAGAATAAAACAACTGACTAGCTGACCCGAAATTGTGGCTTCCCATCGAAGTACGCAGATCAGATCCTTACAACAAGAAGAGCTAAGTGGATAGGCCCCATGGAAAAGACTATAAAGGGAGACTGTGTGCTTATTCATTTTAAAAATAAGCATTACGCAAGAAGCACCCTCGATAGTGTGATTCAGGGTCAAGAGCTCAATCAAGGCATTTCCTTATTACCCCTAGCCTTCTTCTATAACCACCTTAGGCAAGGCCCAATTAGAGGGCCTAATCAGGAACCCCAACGAACCAATGGCATAATATCACCTCTGCTATATCATCATAATAATTTATCACTTTCCAATCGTTTTCACCCCCTCAGTAACCTAGAGGAGAATGACTGACTGTCCTTGGATAGTCCAAATATAGAAAGTATAGATAGGGGAGTTTGGGGGAATCTGGAAAGGAATTACCCTGTGGAGATGGGTACTGTGGAATTGGCCAGTATTACTGGCAAGGTGCACCCACCCTAGATGTACCCTAGATGTACATCTGGATGGACATGACCAAACACTGAACAGTGTCGGCCCTGCTGTCTCAGGTGCAGGTATTGGAGGAGTACACCAGGATAAAGGAGTTTCAATAGCCACCTGGATTATTGCCGGACTGTCCAAAAAGAGTGAAATGCTAGGTTGGACAGACTTTCTTAACTCACACGATATCATCTGTCTACAGGAGACATGGAGTACAGGAACAGTTAGTTTTGAGGGGTTTGTTCCATATGAACTGCTGGCTCTAAGGTCAGGGACAGGTAGAGCTAAGGGGGGACTTCTTACTTTGATATCAATTAATTTGAGTATGAAAGTAAAAAGGCATATTAATATTGGCTGTCACTCTCAGATACTATGGCTGCACCAAAAGAATGCTCGAGACGTCCTTTTAATTAATTTTTATAACAATTTGTTTGATAATTCCCGGTTTAATGTTGTCCTGGAACTAGAAAATGCAATTGCTAAGTTTTACACGGACGAGCTGCCATGCCCGATATAATTTGGGTGGGAGATTTCAACACCGCCACCTGCCCATTTTATACCAGGGTATGTGGGGTTAGAAATTATTTGGGAGTTGATGGAATTCATTTCTCCCATAATACATATGGGTAATCGCTTAATACCTTTATGGAAAATTATGACCTAGAAATTATACCATGTGCAAGGGATGGAATGGGCAACGTGGTACCCACCTTTATGGGAAGGAATGCCAATACTATTATCGATCATGTATTGACGTCGGCCAACATTACCCCTAAATGCTCTACCCCCTGGATAGAGGAACATATGCTTAGCGACCGTAATTGTATTATAATAAATGTAGGTATCTGGGAAACCACGACGGATAAAATACCGGTTATTGTTGATAACATTGTACCCATTAGACCGAACGGGGTAAGAATCAAATGGAAAGGAGTGAACCCGGAAAGAACCATGGGTAAAATAATTTGAGGTAGTTACCCAGAGATAATGGAGAACCTGGATGATAGTAACTCTCCCTCACTGATTTTAATGAATATTTGTACTATTAATCATAATATTAACTCTTTTCTCACCATAGCCTCAAATAAGGAATTTAAAGCAAATAAGGGCTGGTTCAATCATGCCTGCACACATTCACTTACCCTGTTAAAACAGGCACTTGCATGTAAGCCCAGGGACACGTTGCTGGTGAAGAAGTTAAGGATAGATTATAAAGATGTTCTCAAATTGAGGAAGAGAGAATTGCAACAGGAGGCCTGGGATCAGCTTCACCAGGCTGCGGACACATCCGATTGCCAATTATTCTGGGCTACAGTAAACTCCCCTTTCTTAAAAAATGAAGCTATGCCTGAACTGCCATCTAATGTGAATAGTGAGACATGGGTTGCCCACTTCTCAAGTATCGTTTAAAACGGATACTCCCAGTAATCCTACTGATTCAGATACCTGGCCAATTATTCCCCTAAATATAACCAATGAGGAAGTGGTACAAGGTATCAAAAGTAGCAAGGGTGGTAAGGCCCCGGGCACGGACGGGGTCCTGGTCGATGTATATAAAACATTACCAGCCCTGTGGGGCCCATTCCTGAATATTGTATTTAATACAGCTGTTATGGAAAGTCCACCCGCTACTTGGGGAGAATCAACAATAATCCCAATTTATAAAAAAGGGGCCAAATCGGATCCGAAAAACTATCGACTGATTTCACTAGTAGATTCCTCCATAAAGATAATGAGTAGGATTTTACTGGTAAGATTAGAAGAATGGGCAGAGGATACCCAGATTTTAGTTGAATCACAATATGGTTTTAGAAAAAGGAGAGGTACCCTTGAACAATGTATTAACTTAGATTTACTTATAGGAAAATATACTCGCGCTAAGCAAGGGTCACTTTATCTATGCTTTGCTGACCTCAGTAGCGCTTTCGATTTAGTGGAGCATTCCATCTTATGGCCAACCCTACTAGGACTTGGAGCCCCAGAGCCTATAATTTTCTTCTTGGCCAGGCTTTATGAATGACTTTTTACATCTGTTCAGTTTGGCCAGGGAGGAGAATGTACTCCCAAATTTAGGGTAAGATGTGGCATCCGGCAGGGATGTGTCCTGGCCCCTTTATTATTTACACTTTTTATAAATGAGGTTGACTCAATTCTAAAACAGGTTAAATCGGATGCACCCCAGGCGAATGGAATAGATGTCCCAGTGCTGCTATACGCGGATGACACAGTACTTTTATCAACAACCCCACTTGGCCTCCAGCGTTCCTCGATGTATTTGTTGATTTCACAACTGGGAGGAAAATGGTGATCAATAAGAGAAAAACGTATGCTATGGTATGTTGTCAAAACAGGAAAACATGTAAACCCTTTTTTATAGAAGGACATAAGATTGAGTTGGTTGATAAATTTTGTTATCTTGGTTTAACATTTGCTGGGAACGGCACATGGACACAAGAAAAGTTAAATGCACAAGCTAAAATGTCCAAAAGCTCACATGGTGTGTTTAGATTTGCAGCAAAATTTGGTGATCTATTTATCCAGAAGCACATCCATTGCATTATATGGTGCGGGGGTTTGGGGTCACGGCTGTAATATTCAACTACAAATAGTGGAAAATAAGTTTAAAAAAAATCTACTTAGCTTACCAACTTCGGCATCAACATAACTTATCCACAGGGAAGTTGGCATCAGCTACCTATCAAATAAAATAGCGCATAGGCCTCTATTGATCTGGAGACTAATATGGTGCAAGGAGGAGACAGCATTTAATAGATTAATTATACAAGACTGTCTCCGGTTTGATAACTTGTTTAAGATCCCCTGGCTAAAATATACTGTACAGTATTTTAATTATATTTTTAAATTAAATATCAAGGATGACCCTGCTGCAACACTGGAATTGACGAAATTAGAAATTAAGAACTTGTTCTTATCCTATAGAAACAGGGGGAACAATAGTACCATTGAACATCTAACTACCTGTCAATTCTATTCTCGGTACTCAGGTGCAGTAGGTTTTCAAACTTATCTGAGCCTGGTAACCAGAGCATCCCATAGATACGTCCTCACTAGGCTGAGATTTGGGCTCGCGCGCCATCTGGTAGCTTTCCCACGGATCAAAGAATATCCAGCCTCCCCATGTCCGTGTGATGGTCACGCCAAACAAAGTACTCTGTACTTCCTTCTAGTTTGTGAATTGTTCAGGAATCTCAGAGTAGCTTTTCTTAAACCATTATTTTTAAAATATCGCACTTTTACAATTGATGCTGCTATGAGGTTAATTGTCTCAATGAACAAAATGGATGTATGTTTTTTTACAGCAACGTTTCTCCTTAAATCTGTTGAAGCAAGGAAAAGCATGATGTTTTAATTGTACCCCATTTTAACTGATATATTTATTTTATAATCAAATAATGCCTGGAATGAATTTTATGCAATTATGTATTTGTATTTGCTTTTATAGTTATTTTTAATTACCAAATAAAGCTTATTGAAATTGAAATTGAAATTGATGCACAGCTGCTGTTTGTGCGCCGGCACAGTGGAGAAGGACAGGAATGAGCTGTATCTTGCTGATACGGCACATTCGTGCCCTTTTATTTTGCCCTTATAAATCCCAATATCATGTAATTACCGTATGAAATGCCTCACCACCAAATAAATCAGATTTTCCATGTACAATTCTAATGTCTCTCTTTTATTCAAACCCTTTACTTCCTCCCTTCCACTCTACATTCTCATTCAGCGGACATAACACTACCTACCCTCTCAATTTTGGAAGCTCCTGTCACCCACACCCCTTAAAGTGAACCATGTGTATCTGAGAACGTGATCTCTCACCACAATATAAATTTGCTGGTCATTGATATTACTACGAGTTTCAAACAATAGTCAAGGCCAATTTGGCATTCATCTTTTATTTAGAAAGACCATGTTGCTTCAGGGATTTGCAGGAACTTGATTGTTTTTATGAGTGATGTCTTCAGCTCCATCCAAGTCCATCTCTTTTTCAGCCTTCGCAGTTGCTCTCTACAAGGTCATTTTGCTTCCTCTTCTGGCTCTTTCCCATTGCTCCAATCGTCACATTCCATTTCTTCAGTGGCTGAGACATTGTTAGGGCTCCCTCTTGATTTCCTGTGAGATCCCCTCTCTCCACAATGCATTCTGACACTTCTTCGGTGACTTAAAGCAGAACAATTTTGAGGTGAACAATACCAATAATTAGGCTGGTTATAGGAGCAGGTTTCTTAACATAAGGCTAGAATCTTCTTGTTGACCTGATCAAAGAGTTTCCGCTGTTTGTTTCTACCAATCTTGCATATTCAAGGTAGAAGATAATGTGCTGTGCAATAGAACAATTTCCCCAGCTTGCACCTAGGTCTAAATGCTGTGTGTATATAATGTGTCTCCATAGTTAAATACTTTGAGGGGAACATGCCATCAGCACTCCTTGTGACCTCACAATTAAACACTACAACAGTTGATCCTTTAGATCCAGGGTACTTATCCAATTATATAGGAACTACTCTTGTTGGGCCCCCTCTACTCACGCTGTGACTCTAACTATCCATATGTTGTTATTTCAGGCACAACCCTCTACATCATCTGCCATATTGTCCAGCATTCTAGTCTTGGTTAAATGCTGGTTTACTTCGGATTTAAGCTGTCCAATCATGTCCTCTAATTCTGAAATTCTCTAGTCTGTCTTTGCCACCTAGTGAACCACATTCTGGAGATCCTATTTCAGTAGTGTTATGTTAATTTCCACAGCTCCTATGCCAATTTACAATGCAACTTGTTTGTCGTTTATCGCCTGCAATATAACATCCATTGAGGAGACCTTCTCCCCACAGTCCTTGGACAGTTGCGGTCCCTAGAGTGTTGATGCTGTGATGAAGCTACCCATATCCTATATTTATCTTGTTTAGTTTCACCTGAAGAGGATTATTTACAATGTTGCCTGTGATGTGCAGAAGCATTTGGGAGATGGCATCAGCATCTGGGTTCCCGATTATCAGTTTATATTAAAATACGGGAGAAGGAACTGGGCCTCAAGATCCTCATTCTGTAAACAGCTGCGTCGGGTGATCTTGCATGGGGAGTTTCACTCACCTGTGAGCGTGCAGTAGTTATATCCCACCAACTCCAGGTGAATTCTATTCTTCTGAAGTCCAGGAGGTGGGGAGTGGTAAGGCTCTAGCCCACGCTCTTTACTTCTTTCCCTCTCTTCGACTCAGAGAGTATTGAATGCACTACTTTCACTAGATTGCTCCCTCAACTGGCACCACTTAGGCAAATTCTGGAAGAGAAGTTGGCCTGAACTTGGCCCCAAGAAACAATCCAGCTCTTCCCTCTTCATGGATGTTGGTGTAGCTTGTCCATACCTATTGGCCTCCAGCCCTCTATCCCTACACAGTTTTGATTATTCAATGGGTGACGGAGCAGGGGCATTTCCAAGTCACTCTCCTGTTGCTTGCATCTGCGGTTCATATGTTCCCCCTTTTGAGGTTCTGATCACTTTGCTCTTGTGCTATTTAATGATTTCCATACCCTTCTCCCTCCTTGGCGCTGGATCCATCACTCCAGAAAGATTGCGGCCCGCATCTAATGTCAAAATTCTTGATTGTGTGATGAACATTCAGACCTACCCACGTCAGAGCGAGAGGTCCCCTTGGTGCGGCGAGCATCGCTGCCATGTTATATACCTCTGATGGGTAGGTGGAAAAATAGATGCTTCTGCCAGTGTTTTCTGACCGGCCTCTCAAGGACAGTCTGATGACTCACGTCTGAAGCAGGCACTGAATTCCCCAATCAAGTTTCTGGCCTGACCTCAAATGCACAATCTTTGAGGGAGGTGCAGTACACTGTTATGCTCGTAGGTGCCCCTAGGAGTCAGTGGTAACCTCCTGATTCCTGCAGTGGCACAGCTAGAGGCCCGGGGCAATCCCTTAGTTTGACGCCTAGTGCAGATAAGAGCAGGGGTGTTGGCGACAGACGACGAGCCGGGGGGTTAGTGACAGACAAGGAAGAATACAAGTAAAAAAGAAAACTTACCTTACGCTCGTACCCACCCCCAAAAAAGTGCCCCCCCAGCTACGCCACTGGATTCCTGATCCCCTTTTAGGGCTCGCCTGCTGATGCGCTTCTGCGCATCGCTGGCGAAGCTCTATTACGGCTTATCCAGTGTTGATCCACCACTGGCGATTCCAGTGGCGATTTCTTCAAGTGCATGTGCTTTTTAGGTCATTGCGCAAGCGCAAGCCCTAAAAAGCGCGTGCACAATGCCACCAGCCGCCTGCCTGCCTGCCTCGCATTACCAGATCAAAGGCAGCCCAGCCCCCCTCCCACAAGCTTCTCAGCGTGTGCTCTGCCTCAGGCCTGCATTTCTCCTCCCCTCGGGCAAACAGATAGCCGCAATAACACCCTCCCTGCTCAGCTTTTTTCTCAATTTCTCCCTGTCTACACTTCCCATTAGGAGCCCTTCCTCCCCCCAGATAATCTATCTCCATAAGAGATAAGCAGCTCTTCCACCATCTCAAACCCGTATTAGTGCTCCTCACTATGCATGTTTTTACTTAGAAAATCAGCACAATGCAGCAGTGTGACATCAAGCCAGGTTCATCGACATCACTGCAAAAGTAAAGTTTTTATTCCCCATTTCCTCTTCAAGAAAGTGACTGCGCATCAGCCTCTACGGATCAGAAAGCGGAGCCCCCCCACTGACCGGGCTGCGAGTCAAATGGCCATGTTTCACAAATTATGGTTTTCGTGGTCTTATTCTGGAGTAGCCCTGTTGGCAAGAGAGGAAAGAGCAAGGCTCTGACAGTCAGTCCTCCTCTGCTTCATAGTATGCCGCGCCACTATAGTAAGTTGAACAAGGGATATTATTTGACAGAAAGAGGCAACCTGCATCTATTCACGGAAATACATTGAGCAGTCTACATTTTTATTTTTTAAAGCTACATACAATGCACCATAACTATTCTAGGTCTACAAATGGAAATACATAACAAGCAATATTTTTATTTATTTTTTAAGAGGTGCATACTTAAAAAAATGATTACAAAAATTAAACATCAACTAGTAATTAAAAAACCTAGCAATTAAGATATGCCACGTCAAATAATAACTTTTGTCGCCAATTAATTATCAGTGTCTGGAATGGATATGGTCACACCCTCACTCACCCTCAACCCCTCACCCTCACTCACCCTCAACCCCTCACCCACACCCTCACTCACCCTCAACACCTCACCCTCAACCCCTCCCTCACGCTCACCCACCCTCACCCTCACTCACCCTCAACACCTCACCCTCACTCACCCTCAACCCCTCACCCTCAACCCCCCCTCAACCCCTCACCCTCACTCACCCTCAACCCCTCACCCTCAACACCTCACTCACCCTCACGCTCACCCACCCTCACCTTCAACACCTCACCCTCACTCACCCTCAACCCCTCACCCTCACTCACCCTCAACCCCTCACCCTCAACCCCTCACTCACCCTCACTCTCACTCATCCTCTATCACCCTCAACCCCTCACCCTCACTCACCCTCAACCCCTCACCCTCACTCACCCTCCACCCCTCACCCTCACTCACCCTCAACCCCTCACCCTCACTCACCCTCAGCCCCTCAACCCCTCACCCTCACTCACCCTCACCCTCACTCACCCTCAACCCCTCACCCACCCTCACTCACCCTCACTCACCCTCACTCACCCTCACTCACCCTCACTCACCCTCACCCACCCTCACTCACCCTCAACACCTCACCCTCACTCACCCTCAACACCTCACCCTCACTCACCCTCACTCACCCTCAACCCCTCACCCTCACTCACCCTCACTCACCCTCAACCCCTCACCCTCAACCCCTCACCCTCACTCACCCTCACTCACCCTCACTCACCCTCAACCCCTCACCCTTACTCACCCTCAACACCTCACCCTCAACACCTCACCCTCACTCACCCTCAAACTCAACATACATACATACATACATACCCTCACTCACCCTCACTCACCCTCAACCACTCACCCTCACTCACCCTCAACCCCTCACCCTCACTCACCCTCACTCTCACTCACCCTCACTCACCCTCACCCTCACTCACCCTCAACCCCTCACCCTCACTCACCCTCAACCCCTCACTCACCCTCACTCACCCTCAACCCCTCACCCTCACTCACCCTCACTCACCCTCACTCACCCTCACTCACCCTCACTCACCCTCACCCTCACTCACCCTCACTCACCCTCACCCTCACTCACCCTCACTCACCCTCACCCACCCTCAACCCCTGACCCTCACTCACCCTCAACCC
>NC_141699.1:1061276287-1061501287 GCF_964263255.1 Lissotriton vulgaris
GATTTCTTAAAGTCACCAATTAGCCTTTCTTGGAAGCCTTCGAAGATCAGTTTAGAAATGTCATGTGTTCCTGGGAAAGGGAAACACAGAAAGTTGACCCAGGAAGCATGGACAATTTGGCAGGAAATTTCAGACAGACAGATGTATTGACAAAGACTAATTGACAAGGAGACACAGGTGCAGGGAAACAAAGGGACCTTCATTATGACCAAGAGGCATGGACACTTTGACCACAACATAACTAACCAAGGATCTCGATACAAGTACTCTGAGACAGAGCCACTGGATAACTGGATACACTGTAACAAGCATAAACTGTTACACTTCCTCATACCTGCACCTACACTACTCCGACACCAAATGACAGAGGCACTGAACGGGCACCTACAACTCAACTATACCCACGGGTACTGCCAGTCAATGTATCTGCACCCATTTGCGCTGGCATCCTCAGGCAGCTGCAATGGCATTGCCAGGCACCTGTGTGATGATTAGAGGGGAAGAGTTTGATATTAAGCAGTGGATACTGCACAGGAAGCCATGGGCACTGGGGCAGGAAAACACTAACCCCTGACCTGGGAAGTGTCACACACAGATGTTCCATCTATAATATATCAAAATAGGACCATTATGAAGTAGGGGCCTCATTTATAAGGCTGTGAGTCACTTTTACACCGCCAGTGTGTCACTTTTTGTGACGCACCAGCAGCGTAAAAAATGTGCCTTGTTGCACCATATTTACAAAGTGATGCATCTAGGTAGATGCGTCACTTTGTAAACCCCTGCGCTACATTATACCAACGCCAGGTATAATGTATGCAGAGGGGGCGTTCTGTCGCAAGAAAGGGTCATTGAAGTGACGCAGTGAAATCTATAAGATTTCACTGCGCCACTTCTAGGACACAAATGCTTCAATTTCTTACGCCTGCCTCAGAGCAGGCGTAAGACTGACGCAAGCCTTTTCCCATGTGAAAGGACACATTGATGGAGTTGCGTCGCTTTTGTGACACACTCCAGCAATTCTTCATTTTTGCGCCTACAGATATGTCGGAAATACTGACATATCTGTAACTCCTTGCGCCATGATGCGTCATACTGTAAATATGATGCATCATTGGTTTCGCAAGGAGGGCGCAGTGAAAAGTGACGCATCGCTGTTTTCACGCAGCGATGCGTCACTTTTCATAAATGAGGTCCTAGAGCATTTGGGATGAGGATGAAACTGGGACAAGGGAACCCAGGATTAGTGAGAATATGGGATAGGGATACGTGTGCACCGGAACTGGAAGTTGGGAGAAATACAGACATATTAAGAAAAGGTGCATGGTCTCTTGAGGAAGAAAACTGGGCTCTGAGGCAGGGAAACACTGGGATAGGTATATTAGAAGAGATGATCAAGCACATAACCCTGGAGACTCAAACATAGGGATATGGATGATCCAACAAGGAGACATGGTGACCTTGACATGGGTGCAATGAGATGCCCACACTGGGGCAGGGACAAGGAGACATAAGGGATTGGAGAACCTGGGCTAGATCGGTGAAGCCACAAAGACACAAAGACGAGGATAAATACGAACTGGGGCAACTAAAACTTGCAACTTGAGACTGAGAAATTCAAAGATTCTGAGTCAAAGGCAGTGAGACACAGGACTTTAGGGTAGGAAGACTCTGCAACATGGCGACTGAGGAATACAGAGGTGTGGCAGGGATACACTAAAGCAAAGAGGCACAAGGCAGCACCCGTGGAAAAAGAAAAAACGAGGAGAAATAATGCATTTCTCCTCGTTTTGCCAACTTAAAACGTGGTCTTAATTTTGGCGCTGCCTCCTATGTATGCCACCCTTGTACATAGAGGGCAGCATCAAAATGAATGGGTGTTGCAGTGGAACGCCCACTGAAACACCACTGCCCACGCCGTTCACGCTAGGCATATTGTGAAAGGGGGCCTTATTTACAAGGCAGCGTTCAGCCACGTTAAGTGGCTTAGCGCTGCCTTGTACATAAGGCGCAGCCCCTATCGCTACCACAACGTCGGTAGAAGTGACGCTGTGGTGGCAATAGGGGCTTGTACATATGCCCCTGAGGTAGAACTGAAGACAGAGAAACATGGGTTCATAGACATTGGGACAGGTACACATTAGGGCAGAGAGACACTGGGAAAGCAGAAATTATACTGAAAATTGGGGAATGAGAATCTGATACTAGGAAATAGAGACACAGGCACTACCACAAGAAGAAGCCGTCATAGAGACATTGAAACCTGACAAATGCTGGGACAGAGAGGTGCTAACACTAGGATAGGGATAGACTAGCACTGGAGTGCACTGGGGTGGGAAGACAATGACATTTTGGAGTGAGACTACCAGAAAGGCATGAAGAAAGAAACATAGCAGCAAAGGTACCTGAGGAGTGAATTTCAATGTGTGCACTGCATCCCCAAATGCAATGCAGTGCACGCAACAAAATTCATTTTATTTATTTATATGTTTACTTACCTGTAAACCTCCGTAACCCATAGATTTCTACCCCCCACCCTGCCCCTCCCCCTCCCCACGTCACTGCCCGGCAGGTACTCCCACTACCGACCGCGGCTGAGTGAGAAACAGACATTGGGACAAGGAGAGTCTACGGGATACTGCGAAAGGGTGATCAAGAGATCCCCAGCCAGGAGAACAAAATCTGAACCGTGGTTCTCAGAAAAATTAAAAGTAGCTAAAGCCCGTTGTAAAGCGACTGAAAGAAAATGGAGAAAGAACTACTCCATGGAACTTAAGGAGACCTACAAACAAGAACTAAAGTCTTATCAGAGACTTATAAGAGAGGAAAAAAGTCTCTTCTATCAAAACAGAATTGAAGAGGCTATAAATCCATCTAAAGAACTATTTCGGATTTATAAGGAACTAACAGACACGCCGAGCCTGGATACGCAGGATACGTATTCAAATGAGTTATGCGAACAAATTGCGGACTTCTTTGTCAATAAAGTAGAGAAAATTCATGCCACTTTCTCCACTCCCCCCACATCCGGCAAGAAAACACCCCCTCTTCAAAAAACCATTCTTACCCACTTTCAAACTCCCGACAAAGAAAAACTGTCCAGCATAATTAACAGTATCCATTCTGGCTCCCCTAATGATGTGTGTCCGTTAGATAAGTGCAAAGACATCATGGACCATACCCTTATGGATCAAATAAGCCAACTTATTACCCTCTCTTTCAAAGAATGTCATGTCCCGGAGGCTTGGAAAAACGCCCAGGTCATCCCTCTGAAAAAAACCCCAACATTCCGGTCACCCAATTTCAAAATCTCAGGCCAATATCCCTACTGCCTCAATGCGCCAAGATAATCGAAAAAATAGTAAATATCCAACTAATGGCGTTTTTAGAAGCAGAAAACATTCTCCACCCTACTCAATCCGGCTTTAGACCTAATTACTCCACGGAGACAGCTGTCTTGTATTCCACGGAATATATTCGCAAGATGGTGGACGAGGGTGAAACAGCAGCGTTGGTCATGCTTGATTTAAGCGCAGCTTTCGATACTGTGCTACATGCCACGCTGCTGTCCCGTCTTTCAGACATAGGAGTAAAAGACCATGCACTGGCGTGGATTAAATCTTTCCTCACAAATAGATCTTTCCAGCTTCATTGCCCGCCCTTTAAATCATCTTCCCGTGCCGTGAGCTATGGGGTTCCACAGGGCTCTAGTTTGAGCCCTACATTGTTCAACATCTATATGGAACCCCTGGCTCAGATCATAGAGAACTTTGGGGTGGGCATTGTTAGCTACGCCGATGACACTCAGCTTATGTTTAAGCTTACTCCTGACACCGAGAAGTATGCCTCCAACTTCTCAGAGTGCATGGCTGCTGTCGCCATGTGGATGGACAGTAATTGCCTCCGGCTTAATGGAGACAAAACAGAGGTGCTAGTGATAGGGAATAAAACCTCTCTATGGTCCCAAGCGTGGTGGCCCACAACTTTGGGCGAATGCCCTCGCCCTGTTGAGAAGGTCAAGAACCTAGGGATCATGATCGACTCTGATCTATCAGGAAAATCCCATGTCAACAAGATCATTAGAAAATGCATTGGCACATTAAGAATCCTCAGAAAAATCATCGACCTGATTCCTATTAAAGCCAGGAAAACTATCGTGCATGCACTTATCACACCTCACCTGGACTACGGGAATGCTCTCCTTTTAGGCCTCAAACAAAAACATCTTCACCAGCTGCAATGCTTACAAAATGCGGCAGCCCGCTTGGTACTAGGTCTTCCCAAAAGAACTTCTGCCAAGGCGGCATTGTCTAAACTTCACTGGCTCCCCGTTAGGGAGAGAATAAAATTCAAGAGCCTCTGCTATGCCCACAAGATAGCCCACAACAAGGGTCCTACCTATTTAAGAGGCCTCATGACCATCCACCGCCCTACCAGAGACCTTAGGTCCTCAGGAATGTCTCTTTTCAAACTCCCCCGCGTCCACAGAGCAAAAATTGGTGGCCGCTCCTTTCGCTACCTAGGAGTGAAACATTGGAATGCTCTTCCGGTTCACTTAAGAATGGAACCTTCTGAAACCCTTTTCAGAGCCAAACTGAAAACCCATCTCTTTCCTCAATAAGCCTGTGATTCCATTCCTTTCTTGATTCTCTGTGAGTTTTTTTTCAGCAATCAGCGCGGGGATACACAGCTGTGCAGCCATGCGCTTAATAAATGTTTTTTATTTATTTATTTATTATAGAACCTCGTACAGGAACCTGGATATGGAGATAGTGACTGTTTTTGGAAAAGTGAAAACTTTTAAAAGTTTTGGTGTAAGCATCTGTCACCAATGGTGGATGCACATCAATCTTTGAAATGGTTTTGAATGTACCCCTGTGATGGCGGTTCAAACAAACCCAGAGAGTTCACTGAAGGTACATTCTAAATGTTGTCAGGAAGGTAAAAAGAGCATGGTAGATGTTAAGTCCTCCTCCGCCCTGACTGCCTTTACTTCATCCGTCAACCTCTAAATCAGGCACATAGTTTTGAGGTTTTCTCGTGTCACAGTGCACCTCAGCAATATGATTTAACAACTGCAAATGTTACATACATGACTGTGCAGGCCACAACTTATATCAAAACTGACACAAATTTGGCATTGCCTAACTCAAAAAATGTCATACAGCATTCCTCTTATTAGTGTTCTGGGATATGTGTTTGACTGAGAAATACAACAATGTATGGAGAAATTATTAAACAATAAATAAATAAAACAAATCTACGTCTTTAGTGTGATGCAGGGGTTTCTACTTAAAAATTACATTTGAATTTGTGAATGGCACAAAACGCTAAAGGAGGTAAACAAGAAAATATGTTTTACTGACCAAAGAGCAAACCATGAATACAAATCAGCCTCTTGGATGTGCAATCACCTTCCAATGAGAGGCTTAATTACTGGGCATTGATCTGCTATAATATTGGCTTGCTGATTAATTAACTTGTACATATTGTAGATCCGGGGAAAGGATTGATAAATAAATGTACAATACAATACTGAAAGTTAGACATGATTTCTGTTGGACAGTGCGATTCGGGCTCAGATCAAGAAGCATTGGAAATGCCAATAGGTTTCGCCTTTGAGACTTATTGGTTTTGTCAATGTGTTATGCAGCATATCAAAAGGAAAAAAACAAAAAAAGAGACTTTGCTGCAGCGGCTGTGTTATTTTAAAGATGCGCACATGTGTTGTGGCATGTGCCTTTTGCGTCATTAGGCATGCATGGCTACAAAATGAAGCGTGTAAAACGAACAATTGAGGGACATAATGCTGAACAATGTCAATCACTCACCCCAGAACATAGATCTGGGCCTAAATCCATCGTTTTTTTGCTCCCCATACCATTCCAGTTTAAACCAAGCCATATGCAAATCAGTCTTGACCTTGCTCGCCATTGGAACAATCCAGCCCGAACTGCCAGGCCAGGTCCTCACTGGACCAGAAACAAGCTTCCTGGGACCGGTTTCGAGGTATCACCCCTCATCAGCCAAGCTAGTTTGACTCAAATGGCATAGAGAGCATGGTACCCACGTCTGGGCATACCCGTCCCCCTCGGGGTGACACATGCAAAAAGAACAATTATTGGACAGAATAATGTCAAACTTTCACCCCAGTACAGCAATCTGGGCCTAACTCCATCGTTTAATGCTCCCCATGGCATTCCAGTTTAAACCCACCCATATACAAATTAGGCTTGATCATGCCCCCTAATGGGAACAGTCCAGCCTGAACTGCCAGGCCAGGTTCTCCCAGCACCAGAAACTTGCATCCTGGGACTTGTTTTGGGGTATCACCCCTCATCAGCCTGGCTAGCTTGACTCCATTGACATAGTGAACATGGGACCCACTTCTGTGCATACACATCCCACGTGGGGTTACAAATGCAAAAAGAACAATTGATGGATAGAATGCTGAACAATGTCAAAAATTCACCCCTTACAGAGATCTGGACCTAAATCCATTGTGTTTTTTGCTACCCATGCCATTCCAGTTTCAACCCAGCCAAATGCAAATCATGCTTGACCCTGCACCCCATGGGATAAATCCAGCATGAACTGCCAGGTCAGGTCCTCCCTGCCAGGCTAGGTTGACTCCAGTGACATGGAGAGCATAAGAACATAAACTAACTTATCCCTTCTGGACCAGACAACAAAACACGACGAAGAAATCTTCAAGATTCCTTTCAAGATTGTCTTCCTAACAACAACATTAGGACAAATGGCCAATCCACTCGCCTAAACATTGTCTGAAAAGGACCTGTTAATACTGGACCTTTCACTAGGAGCAAAAACGATTCTATCAGAGTGTAAATCCATAACCGAAAGCCCATTCAATAAATGGTCGCATATACTACGCTCTACCAGAAGTGACAACATCATGATGTACAAAAAGCTGCACAACACGTCTAGCGCATATTGCCTATGGGATTCTTTTGATGTATATTTACAAAAATCCGAAACCAGTCTAATGGGCATCCCAACAGACGGCTTTCATGAAGAGGTTAGTTTCCATGTCCAATTCACCTCCTCAATCATATATTCACCATTGGATGTGCCGACCCAACTAAACTGGACTAACTTCTTCCCTTCCCCTTTTCCCCTTTGTTTACATTTTCTTACGGCTTCTTTTCACGCTATGTGCCTTTCACTTTCTGTTCTCTTTCTTAGTTATTACACAGTGCACTTAACTACAGAGACTGGTTCGAATATTTTTTCAAAGTGATACGCTCTCTATGCTGTTACCTCTTATGGTCGTTGTTCCACTACTCAAAACCAAAGGGGATGATGGACGGAGTGTTGAACATTGCAAGCACTCACCCCCAGTCAGCTGATTTGGGTTTAATCCATCATCATTCTTTAGCTCACTCCGCCACTCCAGTTTAAGACCAGGGAAAACCTGGTCTTAACCTGGTGAAACGAAGAGAAATGCTTTATTTCTCCTAGTTTTTGCTGTTTCTATATGGGCTGCATAAGTTTCATTCACACAAGAAAAGTATATAGGAAAAGTATATTTTTCAATAACAAATGCGAGTCATGTAATGACATTTTCCCATATTGAATCAATGGAAACTGGGTAAATGGAAGTTGATAACAAAGATCTTCTGGAGATGAATGAGGACACAGATAGCTCTGATGAACCTGCAACCTAAGCACTTAAGGGAGAAAATCCTTTTTCAAATGGAAAGAGAACAACAAATATAAAAAGGTTCTTCTGAAAGCTAATTGAGCCAAGGCCATGAGATCAGAGGCAGTTGGCTTACTAGAAGTTGCTATAGAGCTTGGTGCTATTTCTCATACAAACCGATAATGCATTCAGGACTCTGACACTGGACTAGATAGCCAGGATATTTAATGTTATCAAAAGCATGGTTTGCAAGTCTTCAAACCTTCAGAGTACTGGGCAATATTCCTGTTTTCTTGATTAAAACACCCAGGGGCTTATTTCCAAGCCCCTATCGCCACCACAACATCACTTTCAGTGACGTTGTGATGGCGATAGGGGCCTCACCTTATTTATAAGGCAGCGTTAAGACACTTAAAGTGGCTTAATACTGCCTTGTAAATAAAGCACCCTTTCACCCTGTATTTAGCTGGAAAGGGGAGGGCAATAGGTGTTGTGGTGGGTGTTCCAAAGCAACACCCATTGATTTTGACGCTACCCTCTATTTACAAGGGCGGCATAAATAGGAGGCAGGGCCAACATTAAGACCAGGAAATTCTCGTCTTAAACAGGCTAAATGAGGAGAAATGCTTTATTTCTCCTCGTTTTTGCTGTTTCCATGTGTGCAGCCTTGGGCAGCACAAATAGAAACAGCAAATTGCCTATGATTGTTTATGTGCAGGAAGGTCCCACTTTTTGAAAAAATGCCATTTTGCAACTTCTGTAAAGCTACAAAACTACATTTAAAGATTTTTTAAGTGCATGAAGGGGCACACAAACAATCTTCTCTGCAGCACAGACAACCTTGCACTATGGAGATAGGGTGCCTGCGTTGGTGCTAGGTGGCTTAACTCAGCACCAGCGCTAGGGGAAACGCAGTGGTGCACCGCTTTCTTGTGACTACGGCACATCCTTGCATTTTTAGAATGGAGGAGCAAAGGGTGCCTGCGTTGGTGCTTGGCAGCTGAACTCAGCACCAGCGCTAGGGGAAACACAGTGGTGCACCGCTTTCTTGTGACTACGACACATCCCTGCATTTTCAGAATGGAGGAGGATTCTGTTAGCAATGCTAGCTAGACCCCACGCTTCTCTATTCTGCTGTAAATATACCCCTCAGTCCCTCATAGTTGAAAAGATCTTACTGAAAAAGAGTGTAACAGTTAGAAATTACTACAAAGGTGGGTATGGAGTCATGTAGCTTGGGATTTAAGTGCATTTGAAGAGCGAACTATTGAGCAAAATGGATGCTGTATTATGCAACATCTTTCCTATATAGAATTACTCAAAATATTTCACAATGTAGTAAAAATATAAAAATTATAGCATACTCGACTGCTGGCTTATGGTCTGGTTTTGTCCAAAATTAGAAGTCTTTGAGATAAAAGTGATTGAACGCATCCCTCGGTGTGCATACTTACCTGTAGGACCATGTCTATAGAATAGCCTTTGAGGATCCAGTTCCACAAAGAGGACTGAAAAAGGGGTTGAATAGAGATGCACATGTAGTTTTATTTATCCCAGATGGTAATATTCCATCTCTGGCAATCTTTTCCAGCACAGAATGCCCCCATTTGGGACTCTCCGGGGACTCCACTCTGTCTCCAGGATGGTTTGGCCGGCCCCATTAACCCCTTCCATGCTGATGACGAACCCCAGCCGTCGTGCACTACGGTGCTCGTGTGCTGATGACGGCTGGGGTTCGTCACGGCCCGCCCCTGTTCGTGCTGTTTACAGCACACCAGGGGAATCGCGGCCGCATGGAAGGGGTTAAGAGAGCAGGAGTCTCAGTATGGTCGGACTTGGGGGACGCAAATGGTATTCACTCGTGGGAACTATTGAGAGCCAGGATAGGCCCCGGTATATCAAAATTTAAGTTTCTACAGCTAAAATCCTGGTTCAAGGCTGACATTGGGAGTATCAGGGGTGATTGGGATGCAGAGGTCTTGTTTACATCTGCTCAGCAGTTGAAGAAAGAAATTTCTATTTGGTATAGGAAGCTTGTCGACGCAGACGATATAGATACCCCACCACAGGCATCTCACTCCATGAAATTTGCTGTCCATTTTTAGAGAGTTGTTCTGTGCTTTTTCTGTTTTATTCAAAACTTCAATAATATTGGTTGAAATTAAAAAGAAAAAAAAGCACAGTTGCCTTTCTGCCTTAGTAACAATAACCGCAGTAGTAGAACTGTTCAAATATTCAAATCATATTTTAGTGATGCCTTTAGGAGAACAAAAACAGGCACTCAAGTGTGTCATTTTGTATTATGCATTTGCATCTAAGCACCAATATACTCTATTTGAGAAAATGTCTCTATATGAGAAAGAAGAAGTGGATTTTTGTGGATTCCCAGAAAAGTGCTGACCTGAATTTAGACTCCAATGCAGGAAGAAGTGTGTAAGGTGAGCAGCCTGGCTCTTGCTGAGACTGGCAGAAGTAGATGAAACAGACACATAGTTTGAGACATGTTTCACCTAGCTCCTGTTTGATCAAATGCATTATAGCTTCCCTAGTATACTTTTCAAGACCAGCAGGTATTCTCACATGCTTTCTGTTGTGACTTTGCACCCTGCCATCTCTCTCTCTTCCCATGCATTGATGTGTGATAAAAGTGGACTTGTTTGGTGGCCTTTCATAGTATTAGTTTTTCTACCCATGTCTTTGAGCAGGGGGAATTGAACGGGCGTGCACAGGAGGTTTACGGATTCAAACCTTAAACCTTTATCCTATTGCAGGGTTTTGAGTGAAGGTTCTGTTATTGCACATGCTCAGGCATTCAACTTCTAAAAGGTAGTCTGTAACAAGAGCCAGAATCCAGGGCCTCGTTTACGAGGACTCGGCACAGGGAAGTGCCGCAAGGAATCTTGCGTTGCTGCCCTGCGTCAAAAGAAAAGGGCGGGAATGCACTGTATCTATGAACCACGCTGCATTCCTATCCTTTTTTCCTGCTCTGACGCACAGTGGGCTGCCGTGCACCAACTCAGGCACCCTTGCACCATGGTGCATGGGTGTCTGCTTTGTATGGGTGATTGTTTTGTGCTGGAAGGGACACCTCCCTGCACAAAAACAATCACAAGAGGTGTTTTCCTCTTTCTATGTGTGCTGCAGAATGCAACGCACATAGAAAGAGGACAAAATGAGTAGAAATACGGATATTTCTCCTTGTTGTGCCTCCCTAATGACACTCCTGGGTAGGCGTTAGAATCTGACGCATTCCCAGGTTTACGATACCTAAATCTGGGAATGCTTCAGATTCCATGGGTGTTGCATGGGGACACCCATAACTACACACATCAAACGTCCTTTTCACGCAGTGTTCTGTGTGAAAGGGGCATATATTTACAAGGCCACGAAAAAAGCCACGCAAAATTAAAATATGCTGCCGCACATTATGCCCCTGGAGAGTCAAAAAAGTGATGCAAGGGACCTTGCAAATGATTCCCTCAGAGTTTAACCCCTTCCCTGCTGCCGTCGGCCGTTGGCTGTCGCGAGCACTACTTTGCTGGTGCTGCGAACGTCCAATGGCCGACACGGCCCCTCCCACTTATTAAAACCGCCGCACTGCCGCGAAATAATGGCCGCGGTTAAGGTGTTAAGGATGTCTGGTGTCTAGGGGCAAGATGTTGTTGGCAGAACTTCTATACAAGTGTAGAGTAGGCAACTCCTAGGTCACAAGCTACTAGGTTTAAGGTAGTTGGATGGCATCTAAGTATTTTGGCCCAGATGAGACACTATAGTCAGAACTATGCTAACAAATGTTTATCATTAAGTATAGAGTTCTTCCACCACCTTCGCAACAGGAAGTCCTCAAACCTCCTTAATTGCTCACTGCATTCCATTTTTCTTCATTGTACCATCTCCTTGTTCCTTTCGAATATTTTCATGCTTACTATGTTCGCTGTTTTTACATGCTTTTCTTTTGTCTTTTCTTTTTCCTTTCCTCCACTACCCAGATTTACCTTCTCATACTATTTGCATTTGTATGCTTGTTTTATTCTCCTCATAGTCTTCAAGTTTATATTCCAATGTACTTTGTTTTGACACCTGGTTTTTCTCTTGTCATTATCAAATAAAATTTTCTTGAACTTAAAAAAGTATAGAGTTCTTGCTTTCATTTTTTTAAAAGTGAGTAACAGTTGATTACTGATTCACTCTTTCTGGTCTCTGCTCTTCTGCCTTTTCACCTAACATGTTTTTACCATTTTCACAGGAATATTCTTTTCAAATCCCCAGTCCCCAAAACATTCACACTCATGTTTACTGTCTGCCTCAGGGCACGGCTCTCTGCAAGTTATATTCTGAAAGTGGGGGAGGGAACTTTACACAGAGTCATCCAAACTCTCTACTGCAGAATAATTGTTAAGCATCACAAAGTCAAACTAAAAACAAGAACTTCCCCCACATGATGTTTTTGCTCCTCTTGTAGTGTAGGCTATGTCCCGACATGATGTTCTCACTAATGGAATGTCGTGTTGTAGTTAACGGTTGCCATGAGGTGGCACTTTCAAGAAGGAGCATACCCCTTCTTACCCTCCCCGCTTGGGGATGACGAAGTGGAAGTGTATTCTGCAGGATTCCTATAAATAAATTCTGAGGGGCATATTTACAATGAAATGCTGGAGCGCCGAGCTGCACCAAATTTGGCAGTGCCGCGCTCTGACATTTCCAAAATGCAGGGTTGTGCCGTATTTACAACATGACATTTAAGGAAGAGAACATAAATCTCATAAAAACAGAACATATCTGCTTTCACTGTGTTAGAAGATGCTGCAAAATACCTTCTTTGAATCTAAATCGACTTTCAGCAAATGGCACATTGATTCTGCTCATTTCCCTAAGAATTGCTCTCTATAGTTACAGCAAACACAAATCTCCTCCCTCCTCCCTCCTCCCTCCTCCCTCCTCCCTCCTCCCTCCTCCTTCCTCCCTCCACCCACCTCCCTCCTCCCTCCTCCCTCCTCCCTCCTCCCACCTCCCTCCTCCCTCCTTACTCTTTACAGCACGGGAACGAAATGCAAGTAATTTTGAAGCTTTTTTGACATAAAAGGAAAAAAGTCTTGAACCCCCTAGAAAGCTATCTTCCAATACTTCTTCTCCTTGCCCTATGAAAAACATCAGCTAATATTTCTTTAAAGAGCTATGGGGCATATTATCAAGAAATGGCGTTAAATTTATCGCTGCTTTAGCGGCAGGAAACTGCCGCTAAAGCGGCGATAATGGGCTTGATAATATGCCCTTGAGAATTCAAATAGAAGCCCATGTTCTGGTCTGAACATGGGCTTCTACTGGAATTCTCAAGGGCATATTTTCAAGCCCATTATCGCCGCTTTAGCTGCAGTTTCCTGCCACTAAAGTGGCAATAATTTTAACGCCCTTCTTGATAATATGCCCCTATCTTCTTCTGAACCTTTACATTCAAGCCTTCCACCCATTTCTCTGATACCGCGCTGGCTATCCTAGCCAATGAACTTGTGGCATTGTTGTGTAGCTATGTATGGTAGCTGTTTCTTTCTCTGGCTCTCACTTTCTTGCTCCCTCTTTCTTTTCACTCTATGTCTGTGCCTTTCAACATGTCCCTCTCTGTTATGTTCACACCCCCTTTTCAACCTCTATCAGTGTTTACTTGTAATGTGGGTTGAAACTATTTCTTCTTCATGTTGCTACCTCTTGTCAGAATATTACCTAGCAATGCACTGGACTGACCTCACCAATCTCTCCCTTTCCCAAGTGGGGTACTCAGACTGTAGATAGTAGGACAAGGCTCTCATCTCTTAAAAATATATCTGCTGCCAACTACTACTTAAATACCTGTCTATGGTCTCCCTTTCCTCTCAAATGTCTTTGAGACTTGAGTAAACAATCAACTAAACCGTATGCGCTGTGTATCTTTAAAAATGGTGATTCTTCCCTGCTGAAGCAGGAAGATCCTTCTCCTACCTAACTGCGTAGTCCTGGAACTACTTACCTCTGTATCTCAGGCAATCACAATTGCTGCTGCAATTCAAGAAGGAGATCAAGACCTGGCTCTTCGACTGAACCGCAGATCCCTCCCCCCCACTTCAGAGTCTTGAGACTCTAATGGGTGAGTAGTCGCGCTTTACAAGTTTGTTTGATTGATTGTAATCCATGTGCAGGCAGGTTTTGGCATTGTCTACCAGGAGAAACAAATTCAAATGTTGGGAAACTGCATGGGTTTTGGAAACAAAGTGGTTTGAATTCTATCTCAATAAATAATTGCAACAGGTCAATGTAGGCAGCAACTTATCCAACCCCACGCCTCAAGTACAAGGAAACACTAAGGGGCCCATTAGGATGTCGGGTGGATTGCCCCCACCAGCCTGGCGGTAGCCCCAGCCAGACTGGCGGGGGAAATCCGCCCGACATCCTTCCCTGAATTCCCCCCCGCCATATTATAATGGCGGGGGGAACCACAGCGGAGAAAAACACCGCCCACCACTTTTCCACCCTGTCGCCTTGCGGCCGGGGCGGAAAATGTTTAATATGGTGGCGGTGTCTATTAGACACCACCAGCCATATTACAATGGGCTTTGGTAGATGCATTTCCGTGGCGGCATCGGCATGCGGTCTTCACTCTGGGGGGCCCCTGCGGGCCCCCAGAGTGAAGGAGAGTACGGGGGTGCACACGGGGGCTACCTGTGGTACCCCCCTACATTTGAATAATCAAAGCAGCAGGCATAGCACGGTGCCTGCTGCTTTGATTATGCAAATGCTTTAATGCATTTTTAGCATTGTGGCGGGTGGAGCAGAGAGCACCGCCCGCCACAATGCTAAAAATACAGGATGTGCCCGCCACTGTGGCGGGCACATCCTAATACTCCCCACGGGACCCCCGCCCTTATGGCAGGCAGTCCCTATTACCACGAGGATGGCGGGCGGGCAAAGTCCGCCCGCCATCCTAATGACCCCCTTAGACTCTAATGCAGAACCTACATAATTCAACCAATATCATGAACTTCTGAAAGTCACTGTTCAGGATCCCAGAAAATTAAATCACTACTACACCAAAGGTATTCAACTTTATTTCAAGGGTTTCCCCTCTAAGGACCTCTCCCTTCTGACTAAACGTCTAGACAGCATTCAGGGGTATATTTACAAGCCCCTATCGCCACAGGAACGTCACTTTTTCCGATGTTCCTGTGGCGATAGGGGCTTCACCTTATTTACAAGGCGGCGACGTGGCTTAACGTCGCCTTGTGAATAAGGCCCCCTTTCCACGCTGCACTTAGTGTGAAAGGGGTGGACAATGGGTGTTGTGATAGTAGTTCTGCCACAACACCCGTTGATTTTGACGCTGTTCCATATTTACAACAGTAGCGTAAATATGGGGCAGCGCCAAAATTAAGACCAGGGAAAACCTGGTCTTAACCTGGCAAAATGAGGAGAAATGCTTGATTTCTCCTCGTTTTTGCTGTTTCTATGTGTGCTGCATAAGTGTCATACACGCAAGAAAAGTTTATGGAAAAGTATATTTTTCAATAAAAAAATGCGAGTTATGTAATGACATTTTCCCATATTGAATCAATGGAAACTGGGTAAATGGAAGTTGATAACAAAGATCTACTGGAGATGAATGAGGACACAGATAGCTCTGATGAACCTGCAACCTAAGCACTTAAGGAAGGAGATCCTTTTTCAAATGGGAAGAGAACAACAAATATAAAAAGGTTCTTCTGAAAGCTAATTGAGCCAAGGCCATGAGATCAGAGGCAGTTGGCTCACTAGAAGTTGCTATAGAGGTTGGTGCTATTTCTTATACAAACCGATATTGCATTCTGGACTCTGACACTGGACTAGGTAGCCAGTATATTTAATTGTATCAAATGTGTGATTTGCAAGTCTTCAGACCTTCAGGGTACCATGCAATATTACTGTTTTCTTGAATAAAACACTCAGCGGCATATTTACAAGCCCCTATCGCCACCCAGACGCCATCTCTTTCAGTGATGTTGTGATGGCGATAGGGACCTTGCCTTATTTACAAGGCAGCGTTAAGCCACTTAATGTGGCTTAACGCTGCCTTGTAAATAAGGCACCCTTTCACGCTATACTTTGGGTGAAAGGGGAGGACAATGGGTGTTGTGGTGGGTGTTCCAACGCAACATCCATTGATTTAGACGCTACTCCCATTTACAAGGGCAGCATAAATAGAAGGCAGCACCAAAATTAGGACCAGGGAAATTCTGATCTTAAACAGGAAAAACGAGGAGAAATGCTTTATTTCTCCTCGTTTTTGCTGTTTCCATGTGTGCAGCCTTGTGCAGCACAAATAAAAACAGGAAATTGCATATAATTGTTTATTTGCAGGAAGGTCCCCCTTCCTGCACATAAACAATCATTTTGAAAAAATGCCATTTTGCAGCTTCTGTGTGTGCTGCATTAAGCAGCACCCATAGAAGTTACAATACTTCATTTAAAGATTGTTTATGTGCAGGAAGGGGGACCTTTCTGCACAAAAACAATTTTCTTCGCAACACAGACAACCTTGCACTATGGTGATAGGGTGCCTGCGTTGGTGCTAGGCAGCTGAACTCAGCGCCAGCGCTAGGGGAAACACAGTGGTGGACCGCATTCTTGTAAATATGGCTCATCCCAGCATTTTCAGAATGGAGAAGTGGAGCGTTAGCAATGTTTGTTCGATGCAGTGCTTCCCCATTCTGCTGTAAGTATGCCCCTCAGTCCCTCATAGCTGAAAAGGTCTCACTGAAAAAGGAGTGTGAAACAGAGTTAGAAATTACTACAAAGGTGGGTATGGAGTCATGTAGTTTGTGATTTGAGTGCATTTGAAGAGCAAACTATAGAGCAAAATGGATGCTGTATTTATTATGCAACATCTTTCCTATATAGAATTACTCAAAATGTTTCACAATGTTGCCAAAATATCAAAATTATAATACAGGCAACTGTTGGCTTATGGGGTGGTTTTATCCAAAATTAAAAGTCTTTGAGTTAAAAGTGCTTGAACGCATCCCTCGGTGTGCATACTTAACTATAGAACCATGTCTATAGAATAGCCTTTGAGGGCCTAGTTATACAAAGTGGACTGAAAAAAGGGTTGAATAGAGATGCACATATATGTATTTTTTATTTAGCCCATTTTCTCTGGCAATCTATTCCAGCACAGGAATTTGAGGGTTGGCAAAGTAAAATTAAGTACATTTGGAAATTTGAATACATGTACGCACTTAGCAGCAAACCTACCTAAAATGTAGAATGATTTGGGGAAACGTTGAAGAACTGGTGGGGGTGCTATCCTAATTTTAGGAAGATATAAATTGGATCATTTTATATCTGATTAATGATGATTCTCATGTTTTCGCTGTTATATTTTTGGTAATTTTCAAAAAAGTTGTAAGGAATCCTATATTTAAAAAAAAAAACAGAAGCAGATCTCATTCTTAAATCTAGTATTTGCTTCTTCCACAAAAATCTATGCTATTCTGCTAAAGCACTATGGGGCAGATTTACAAGCCAACCTGCGCCACCAGTATGTTGCTTTTTGTGACATACTGGTGGCCTATTTCACTGCTCCATATTTACAAGGACAGGAAAAGCCACCCTGCGTGGCTTTTCCTGTCCTTGTAAATACAGCCCCTTTACAGGCAGCACTTTGCGTGAAAGGGGCGTTCCATGGGTGTTCCTGTGGGTGTCCCAAGCAGCTCCAAGGGAACCAGACACATTTCCAGATTTACGAGGGATCGTAAATCTGGAAATGCGTGTGAATGCTATGCCCCCCAGGGGAGGCGTAGGGAGGAGCAGCGAAGAGAAATGTTTTAATATCCCCTTGTATTTTCCTCTTTCAATGCGTGCAGAAGCACGCATTGAAAGAGGAAAATGCCTGTAGTGTTTATTTTTGTGCAGGACGGTTGCCCCTTCTTGCACAAAACAATCTCCCCATGACGTAGGCATCCTTGCACCATGGTGCAAGGGTGCCTGCGCTGGCGCACAAACAGCTGCCATATGCCAGGGGAGTGCACAGGAATGCGACATATCATTGTAAATATGTTGCATTCCTGTGCTCTGTAAGTGACTCAGTGCCGCGCAGCCAAATGGCTTGCGGAATGCACTGAGTCCCTTTCTCGTAAATCTGCCACTATGAGTGATGTTTTCAACTGCCACATATAAGCACTAACTGGTGTAAACAAGGCGGAAAATAAGATAGAGCACTTCCAAATTGCAATTTATTTATTTTATGAGAGTCTATAGGTGAGTATTTAGACACAAGAAAACAGCTTACATATTTCCTAGTTTAATTCTGTTTTCTGTCAATTCAGTCTTTTTAACTTAGTCAACATGTAGCTGATGTAATATTCACAGCTAGGCATGGATATTTGTAAATGGTTATTTCTGTTTTAATGTGAGAATTTGGGTAGATCTTGAATGTTTCCCTATCTTAATTCTGTAATGTTTAGCTCATTAGCCTCAGAGGTCTAGTCCAAATTGGTTAAGCACACTGATAGATGTGTTCTCTTCAATATTGAATTTGAAGAGACTATTCTGTTCTTCAACTTCTCCCAAATTCAGATCAAGTAATCATGGCTTGGAGTGGCACCCATTCTCCTATCACACTTATCCTTCTGAAAATGGTCTTTTGCACAAGGCACACACCTTCTAAAATGCATCGAACTCTTCACCGATTACAATCTAAAATGTTCAAATATTACAAATGCCAAGAAGGTCATCATAGATGAACAACCAACCATTTCGTCATTTTTTTAATGAATTTCTAATCTTCAAACAAACCCAATTCAAGATGGCCACGGTGTATGTACACTCTTCCACGCTATCTAACAAAAAAAGAGAATTGGCAAAGTCAATATGTTTGCCTTAGGGACCTATTGGCTTTGTCAATGCTTCTTTCTAGTTTTGTCCACCTCAAATCTGGCGATTAGGTTCCGCTAGCTTGGTGGAAGGATCATGCTCTACCATTTGCCTATATGATACCGGGCCAATTGATCTTTAGGAAGGAGAAAGTCACAAAACTAGACCGAAGGCCCAGATTTACCCAGATTCAGGCAATGCAATACTGAGAAGACATCTGCAGAGTTGAATTGAATGAACTACTGAAAAACGTGCTGCCTCATGTCTAATAGGTGTCATGCACTGACAATGTGGTCAGTTAACCTTCAGTTAATAGTGCCACGCTTGTATTGTCACACATTAGCACAATAGCAAGTGAACAGTGCACCAGCATCCAGGACCAAGCTATTTTCATACAACTACCCATCAGTAAAATGTGTGGTTTGTTAAATTCTGCAGGTGTTCAATATATTGTGCAGCTAAATATCAAGCAACCTATCTTTTTAAATTGTTTGAATTAGGGGCCGATTAGGATAGCGGTGAATCCGCATCCTCCAGGCCGGCTAAAGCCACTGCCGGCCCGGAGGATGCGGATTCACCGCTGCGGTGATTCTAAAGACCCCCCGCCAGATTAGGATGGCTGGGGTCATCGGCAGACGGGAAGGCCGTCCGCCGCTTTTCCGCCGCAGACCGCGGCGGAAAAGCTCGAATATGGTGGCGGTGTCTATCAGACACCGCCAGCCATATTAGGATTTGCATTGGAACATGCCTTTCCGCGGCGGCAATGCCGCCACAAAAAGGCATACTGTCTTTTCTTTGGGGGCCCGTTGCGGGCCCCCAGGGTGAAGGGGGGGTGGGTGGTGCACATGGGGGGTACCTATGGTACCCCCTGCATTTACATGCACAAAGTTTTGTACATGTAAATGTAAAACATGCTTTTTTAACCTTGAGGCGGGTGCTGCTTCAAGCAGTACCCGCCGCAAGGTTAAAGATCCAGGATGTGACCGCCAGAGTGGCGGTCACATCCTAATTTCACCGGAGGAACGCCGCTGCCCCTGCGGACGGTCCCTCCGTCCGCCATCCTAATGAGGCCCTTAGTTTTGTTATGGTGCTAAGATTTAAATGCAGAGTCATCTTGGGCTACTTTATGTAACGTTAGGTGATCTGGCTGTATTTCCCTCTGCATCGTCCCTCGGAATCCCCCCTTACACGGCCCCACTGCCCCACCACTGTTACCTGTACGGACTGCGGCTGCTTTCGCCACAAAGATGTCTGCACATGGATGCTGATCAATGTGGTAGTTTTCAAGCTTGCGTCATGTAGCAAAGCTTTGCATTGTGCGAAAGCCCCTGTTAAAGTTTTGTGAAGCAAGGCCAAACATTTGGAGACAGAAAAAGATCTCAAACTGCTTCCTCTGCTCAACACAACCTAGGTTCAAAGAAAGCTGTCCGTCCACCTCTCGTTCAATCTCAAATCAAATGCAAAGGCAATCAAAGATCAAATTGTCCCAAAAACAAATCAAATAACCCAATTCAACAAAAACATGTATTAGATAATATATTATTCTCACATGAGTTTAGGAAGTACAAAGCAGAACCTTGTCCATGTGAAAGGTGTCGGAGGGGAAAGTGCTCCTTGGGTGAAAAAACATATAGGGCCCGATACACAGAACTAACTTAAGACAAAATCCTAAACTTACTACTTTTGGTATTCACAGAAGTTAGGATTTTGTCTTAAGACAGACTTAAGACAGACTTAAGACAGAATCCTAACTTAAGTCTGTCTTAAGTCTGTCTTAAGACAGAATCCTAACTTTTGTGAATACCGAAAGTAGTAAGTTTAGGATTTTGTCTTACGTTAGTTCTGTGAATCGGGCCCATAGCTTGAAAACCGTACCAGTGGCGAAACAAAAGCCCCCAGCGACCCTGCAGTGTGGTGGGGACCCAAGCTCCAGGGGGCCGCCTCCGACACTTTGAACGGGTAGCGAGCCGCTAGCCTTAGAGATCCTGACCGGGTCTGGACCGTGGAAGGCCCCCTCCATGTATTTTGCTAGGGGCCCCCTCAAGTTTCATTACGTCACTGAACCCTGCATGCAATAAAATGTTTATACAACATCCTAAGACAGGGTATTATTTGTTCTACCTGTATAATAAGAGCCTGCAAACTATTCAAAGTCTTCAAAATAGCTACTGATTGATGTCAGCCGGAGGCATTACTAACCCTTCCTAACATCTCGGCTGAGATATGTTTAACTTTTTTATTGATAACATCTCTGCTATGCACTTTTAGATAGTACATGAGGCTCTTGTGAGTCCTCTACACGTACACCTCTATATCTTGTGTCAAGCATCGGGTATTCAGTCCTCATTCCAATTGGTCAAAAGAGGTGCCGGTCAATAGTTGCTGCAAGCAAGCAGACTTTGGAATCCCTACAAGTCCCCTGCCCTGTTAAACTTCTAAAATCAATTGTACCTTTACTAGCAGAGCTTCTCTCTGGAGAAATGCCTGATGAATAGAAAGAAGGCATAGTCAAGCTATTACTGAAAAAACCTTCACTGAATGCTAATGGTCAGAATCAATTTTGGCCTATCCCTCTGGTGCCTTGTTTCTCAAAGATCTTAGAAAAAAAATGTCTGTGAATTCAAGCATTTGCAGAAAGATATTCCCTGCATGCTGGCTAGGAGCTGATAAAAGCAAAGGGATGGTGGTTCTGTCTGTAATCGATGAATTGAGACATGAGGTGATGGAGGTGGTGTTAGGGCCCTTTAGAACATAACAGCAGACTTTGACACCACCCATCAGACCATCCTTATGATGCGATTATAAAAAGTAGGATTTGAGGACCAGGGCCCAGATGTATCAAGATACGCTTTAGCGATTCTCAAATACAGTTTTTTAAGGAATCGCTATTTGAGAATTGCTAAATGGTATGTATCTAGAAATTTGCTCATTTTTAGCGATTTCTTAAAATTCCTTAATTGCGATTAGAAAATTGCTAATCGCAATTAAGGAATAATTTCCCATTTCCCATTTCCCATTCACTCATATGGGCCAGGAGGCCCATAGGAATGAATGGACAGTTATTCTCAATTTGCGATACGCAATTTGCTAATCGCAAATTGAGAATAATTTCAAGGGTGCAAGGGTGGCTTAGGGACTCCCTGCTTCACCCCTGAAATTGACATGTGTGCACATATGGCGCACATACATGCCCTAAGGGCATGTATGAGCGTCACATGGCACCTTTAGAAATTTCAAAAAGTGTTTTTTTAAAAGAATTCGTAAATTACCACCAACTACAAGTTGGTGGTAATTTGCGATTTCTTAGCCTAAATTCGCAAAGCTTAAATGCTACATACATAGGATTTAAGGAATCGCAATTTGCGATTCCTTAAATGCTTGCACAAAATGAAGGAATTGCAAATATTGCGATTCCTTAATTTTGCGGTGCGCTTTTTTGATACATCGCATTTGCCGATTTTTTTGTTGCAAACGCGGCTTTTTTGCGATTTGCAGCGTTTGCGACAAAAAAAACAGATGATACATCTGCCCCCAGGTGTTCACATATTTGCACTCCTTTCATGAAAAGTGATCCCAATCAGTTAGAATGTCTGCTTTCACCTACATTCCATAAGTGTTAGGTGACAGAATCTCTCAAAGCCCAAGATGCATTTTTTGTTTACATATATTTGTGTGTGGTCCTTTGCTCCCTTTATATAGCAGATGGGGAACCTCCTTTAAATGTATGCTTATGATACCCACCTCACTTTCAGCCTTATTAAGGATTTAAACCAGGGATCAGCGGACAAGCTGCCTCCATTCAACAGGCCAGTTTTAGCGCTAGTGGCGCCCGGTGCAACAACCAATTTTGGCGCCCTCACCCCCATGACCTCCTCCTCGGATTCTCTCACTACCACTGGGTAAAAGTGCCCCTCATCGCTCCACTCATAAGTTATTGCTAAACACAGCGCACCCCTGAGGACAGCGGCCCACTCCACTGGTCAGCTCCCATTGCGGTTGCACCGGTCGCACTGCCCTAAAACCAGCCCTGTCTATTTGTGTCAGGACCAGACTACGAATCATAAACAGGTGTAGCAAAAATGCTCAAACCACCTCTGTTCCCCATCCCTCTCTCTCACATTTTCTGTCATTTTGTTTTATGTATCGAACAAAAATGACCTCCAGTGGCCCCAGCCCCTGTGGAAATGCCAAATAAGATAAATGGCCAGTCCGGACCTGATTCTTGTGAGAAACATCTCCGCTTTCTTGGCTTTTAAAGCCAAAAAAGCAGAGATAAACCCCCTTGATAATATGCCCCATAGCCTATATTAGGTGGTGAATGGTTGCAGAATTTCAAACACTCAACCACTTGAAAATGGAGGTGTAGCTACTATCCAATTCCTCTTTGGTTTAGAACAGGCTTTTCCAACTAGTAGCTCCTTCCCTACTGGTAACTTTCCAGCTGCCTGTAAGTAGCTCTCCTGCACATTCATGCCTACTAAATTAGAAACTTCTACTTAGTTGAATCACAAAATGTGCGCCAAAATTGAAAATAGTGTATTTGAGACGAAAATGTGTCTATCTTCAAAACTCATTAGCTGAAGTTTGGAGGAAAGAAAGTTGCATTTCCAAAATATATTTAAAGCAGGTATTTGCATGCTTAAATCATGCGTGGTTGTAGAGACTAAGTACACATATTATTTTCTTGATGCCAGCAGCATTGCATCAATGACTGTTATGTATCAACCACATAGAGATATTCTGCACTACCAAAGCTTTTTTTATGTAAATTGCTGCTGGCAGTCCTGTCTGATGCACTGAGGTGATCACTGCTGTTAATCTTGCTTATGGTGCCCATTAGATAATCTTGTCTGATATGGGCAGGATTACAACATTAAGATTAGGATGCTTTTCATTGTACATAAGTAGCTCTTATTTCAGTACAGGTTGAACACTCCAGGTATAGAATAACAACATCTGGAATTCAGTGATGTGCCTATGAGCCTTGCTTGTAAAATTGGTATGTAATATAGGCACCCATCTGTATCAAAATATGTTGTTAGATGTCAAGACAATTAGAGTAGTCACTTAAAAAATAACATTTCCATTGTTTGAGACTAACCTACACATCCACTTTAAAACTCCCAAATCCAAGTACTTCATATTGTAGCAGTACCAACTTCAGTGCTTAATTTGAGCTGGTGGTTTCAGGTGCTCGGCACCGACACTAAACTGTCAACATCAGGGCATTTAACAGTCTACACATGGTGGCGCTATTTATAGAATTTAGAAATGAGAACAACAACAGTTGTTTATTAATTCAATATACATGACAAATGACTATTGACTGCCACCCAAGCCATTCTTATAGCTTTGTGTGCCTGGAATAGGCTGAATTGTCACACTTGTAGCAGTGTGATGGTTAGAAGTTGTCTGGTTCAACCATTGGCAGCGCTGGGTGGGACAATGTGTGGTGCAAGCTGCAGTGGCCTCATGACAAATGCCCTGGCACATATTCTTTTAATCATTAGGCACTGGACTTTTGCTGCATCTAAAAGAAATCTGCTTCAGCTCCAATTAGTGAATATTGCAGCAAATGGCTGATACTCCATCTTTTGTGCTGCCTAAACGAATCACCCTAAGTAAGAGGGGTACACTTGTGGATGGATCCCAGTTTCCTGCTCATTAGAAATCAAGCTGAACTTCACTGATGAGGGCGAAAAACCGACACCAATGTGTTTGTTTGAGCTCCAGTAAGAGTGGACATTACCAAAGAAATTGACCTGGACTGTCCCTCTTAAGGGTGGGACCAAGGATGCTTTGCATAGGTTTTATTTTTCACAGACAACCAAAAAATGATATACCAGAATGTGACCCTATGTGATTACAAGTAGGGGAGAATAATTTAAGAATTACGTTTTTTTGGTAATTATCTGAAGGGAATGCCCAAAGACAATGAAGTGGCAGATACCTATGCAAATCATGGTACAAGAACATCTTTTTAGGTCTTTGCACGCCTACTTCAAATGGTGATGAATTAGACGTCAATGAAATAGCCATCAAAGCATTAAGTGCAAGAGAGTACAGCAGCTGCATATGACTGATGACCACGTTTTGCAAGTGTACCACCTAAACACACAGCTAGTTGTTTATATTGCACAACCCTAGAAAGAATCAGTCATTAATTTAAACCTGTGGTTTCCGGGTCTCGGTACCGGTACCCAGTTGTCAACACCAGCACTTATGACAGTCTACCGCATTGTGGCGCCCTGTGTCTAATTTAGATATGAGTACAACATCTGCTGTTCAATAATTTAATGTACAGTAAAATTACTCCTACCTGCCACCCAATCCATTCTTATAGATTTTGGGCCCTGGAATAGTCGGAATTGTTACACTTGTAACAGTGTGATGGCTAGTAGTTGTATTGGTAATGTCATTGGCAGCGCTGGCAGGGGCAGTGGGTGGTGCACGAAGCAGTGGTCTCCTGAAGAGGGTCCTGGAACCTATTTTGTTTACAAATTAGGCACTGAATACCCATGCAGCCACTTATGATAAAACTATAGAACTGTAAAGGTCACCGATCCTTCAAAAACACATCCCACTGTTGAGAATGAGATGCACACATGTGGTTGAAATAACATTCGAGAACATATTGGCAGTCACTACAAAAAAATACCTCTAAACTATTTCTAGTGCAAGGTGCCTGTAGAGGGCATAGCAAACTTTTAAAAAATGCCCTTAACAAGACATTTTCTGGATGCTCACAACAGCATCCTCATGGTGCCCTCCCCATGGATGGTACCAGAATAACATAAGTGAAATATCATCTGATAGAAAAATTGTGTTGCTATTACAAGCGTAATGCCCCACTGGAGTTAACAAAAAAAACTACACTAAGAGGCCTATTTCGATGTCCCTACTTCGATGCGGAGGCTTTCCGACCGACTTCACGGTTTCACTTACCACCGCCCAATTACAATCAGGCGGTGGTAAGTGAAATCAGCTGGTAATTTCCTCTGGAATCTGATGAGCTCAAGGAGTCTGTCGGCCAATAGGAACCAGCATATAATCCCTACAGGACGGCGTTTATGCCGTCAGGATTACAATGTCAGTTTCCCACAGGCTTTCCATTTTGGGCTTTCCGGGGGACTTTGGAGGCCGAAAGCATTGCCCCCTTCTTCCTGCTGCCTTGGTTTGGGGTTGAAGGGGAACCTTTGGTGCCCCCTGTTTATCCCTGCACCGCGTGACGTTGCCTTCCATGCGGTGCAGGGATTACCAGAATCTCCCATTTCTCTATTGGAGCTTGTGCTAAGGCCAGATTACTGCCATAGCATAAGCTCCCATACGGAAATGGGAGTATGGTGCGTTCGCATTGTAATTGCGGTGTCGGGGCTGCCAACCGGAGGTCAGTTGGTCCGGAGAACGCGATGGTGTGAGTCAGATGCAACTCCACCCAACATTGTAATGAGGCCATTAATAGTAGGAATTTTGGTAAACAATATATGGGAAATGAAATTTCTCTTCAGAAATATTTTTTCTCTCCACTGCACCATTGAGCATAACTACTGACCAAAAAGAATTAGATGAACACATGTTGTAAGGCACAAAGGAACTCATCACATTTAAAAAGCCACTATCCCAAAAGGGCATCAGTAGAGGAAGAGCTCCACTTAAGACATGCTGTTAAAATAGTTTCTTTAAATGATTTTATTGGATTTTGCATAATTTTACAAAACTTCATAACAAAGAGCAGTTAACTACACAAGCACATTTCCACTTGGTGCACCTAATATTGCATTTTGACCTGCTTAAGTCTCCCACATTTATTGATTTTGGACTGCCCAGACTTTGGATATTTGCCATGAGTGAGAAACCATAATGAAGCCTCTCCCACTTCAAAATTACCACCAGTGATGCCTTTTAAAGAAGGTCAGCTGCTGCACAGCTGGGATAAGAGGCCAGCGCTGGTTACACATAAACAGTGGGACGACCAATGTTGTCTGACCTATCTGTGCACTGGTAGCCCTGAAAATTTAATTTTAAAATTGGAGATTAAATAATTTCATCTAAATATATCTGTGCCTTTTTGATCTTTTACACTGAGTTTATTAACATTGGTTTATATATCAAGTTGTTAGGTTGCCTGGGAATGCATTTTCTACTGTTCAAGTTCAAGTTTTATTTATTTGTTTTGGTACTCTACTGAGGACCACAAATATTATACGGTAAAATTCAGTTACAAATACTTTTAGAATATTTCATATTAATACAAAGCTAAAAAAGTTTTTAAAAATGTATAAAAGTTATAACAAACTAATTCATTGGGGGGAAATTTACATATAGTGATCAAGTCCTTTACGGTAGTGATACGGCAATGAATATATATAGGATACAGATGTTTTGCCCTGGCTGCCACTACTTTTGGATTGGGGCATGTGAATAAAAGATGTTCTACATCCTGCTCCCCTCCGTAGCAAAGGTTACATAATGAAGTCCCATTTGGGTGCCATCTTGATGTTATGGTTAGCACTGGTAATATGCCGAGCCGTAACAGGATGATTGATCTCTTAGCGCCATGCGAGAGATTAAAGTGTATATATTGTTGCACTTGTGTATATATTGTTGCATTTTCTACTGTATATTTACCCTGTCTTAGGAATTGTCATACCAATTTGTCAGGGGGTCCTTGTTATTTACATTTGTCAGACCCGACACCATATACTGTACCACCCTGCAGTGAGGCTGCAGCTACCAGATGTGTGACATGAAGTTTGGTTGGTGTTGAACACATCAGCTCTGCGGCTCTGTCAGGCTCAGGTGCTCCTGAGCCGCCACCATCACTCATGGAAGTGGATGGCTCTTAAGGGAAGCATGATGATCTTGTTAAAACAGTTACATCTGCTCTAAATGCCTCGCATAAGATGCAACGTGCTGTAAATGGCCTCATCACTTCCTGCCTCACACCCTCCGTCTTCCCAAATGGCTCTTCTCGTCGGCTTCTGATGATGAGAGCAGAACGCATTGATACTTAGAAACTCACTGCAATAATGGACCACAGAGCCATCTACCTGCCCATTATAATACAGTAAGATACTTCTTATGGCCTCATTTAGAGTGCCAGGAGAGTGGCAAAAATGTCCAGCATTCGTTATCTTGCACTTTTTTGTCTACTGCAGATTTGCAGTAATACTATGATAATTTATCATTTATTCAGCTCTTCATAGTTTTGTTTTTGCACTTTCTGTGCACTCTATATTACAGGTATTAATCCAAGTTACATAATCCAAAAGGAACAACCATAGGAGGATGAAAGCTTGAATTGCTCTTGCTGGACTCAAACTTGTGACCTGCAGATCATAATGTCCAATCACTTGCCAGAAATCTTCATGACTCCTGGTCCTGTTGTCCTCATCACATTCATCACAAGTAAGATAACCTATCTTGCCATACAGAAAAAAAAGAATAGAGAAATACTAGGATCTACTGCCCCACCACTCCTACTGAAGGATACATCAGCAGTTCCTACCCAGAATTCCTCCTAAGCTACCAAGCCCGCACCATATGAAGGCCGCCAATAGGTGAGGGAGGAGTGTAATGAATGGGACATGGACAACGGGACATGGACAACAGAACGTGGAGTAATGAAGATTACCCGTTAGTAATAGGACATTACTCCCAGGTCCCGCTTGTCCTCATCCTCTTCATCACAAGTGAGAATACCCAAGTCAAACAATCCAGCATTCATAGGGAACAAAGTATACCCACAAGTACACTAAACACAAAAATGCAGCACCCCATAGTGGATTATTCAGACATGAAAGTGGGTAATTAAGACACAACAGAATGCAAAGCACCCAAACGAAAATTGTTCTCATCACATTACCATTGTCTAACCTGTAATGTTTAACAAAAGTATTTGGGGTAGGCTGCATAGCTGCCCAATAAATCTCAGAAATGGGCACTCTTTTTATTTCCACTGATGTAGTAGCAGCACCCCGGGTGGATCTTCCCTGAATCCCCACTGGAGGAGGAGTACCAGACAAATAATAGGCAAGAGAAATCAATTGATTAATCCACCAAATGATGGACAAAGATGAAGCTTTGTCTCCACGAGAAGAAGCACCAAAAGAAACAAACAAGGACTCAGGGGCTATATTTACAAGCCCCTGCGCCACTTTTGTGTCATTTTTAACATGGGATAAATTAAGTGGCGCAAGGGGCTTGTAAATCTGCCCCTCAGTCTTTTGAAAATATATGGGGGCATATGTATCAAGCCCTTTTCCAGTTCGCAACTGAGCCAATTCTCAGAATTGACCCGTTTGCGAACAGGAAAAAGTATTTTGGGACGTACCATCCCAAAAGGCCCTCACAAAATAGGGAATTACAAAATTTGCAATTCCCTATCTTGCAAATGCATATTAGGAATCACAAATTGCGATTCCTTAAATGAAATGTAGGCAGCACCCAAGTTTTCCGATTTTGGCTTAAGAAATCGCAAATTACCACCAGAGTTTGATTAACCTTGTCTTGCATTTTGTAGGCTGTCAAATAGGTGACTGTACATTCACTTCACAGGAGAGATCTGGATCACCCCCGAGTGTTTCATTGGTCTACACCTCTCCAATAGCCTTCCTTGTTACCCTTGGACTCAGGAAATCCAGTCCACACCATTGAGATAATGCCCTACTGCTTGTTGATCTGTGAGCCCAGGACAGACCAGTGCACCCCACGGAACCGTCTGAACTTCTTCCATCGGACAGCCTGAGCACATGGCTAGGGATTAACTCACATACATGGAGACGGGCATACAATGCTTCGTGGTACCTCCAGTGGCCTTCAAATGAAGATGAGAACTGTTGATCACCAGTGAAGATCTCTTGGTGTGTAGAAAATCAAACATACTCCGGGATAAGAAAGAGGGAAGTTGCACAGGACCAAGATTACACTCGTGCCAATCGACCCATTCTCTTTCTTGAGTATTTTAGGGAAGTTTTGAAAGTTTCTAAAGTGAACTGGGCACACATGCAATAATACTCCTAATTCTTTGGCTCCTCAAGCATGCATATTCTTCAATGATTACTACCAAATCAGGAAGGAATTCTCACTCATGGCATTACTACACCCTTTTAGGATTCAAATGCTATGTAACAGGCATATAGCATTATTTTCATAATTGGGTAAAGTTCACGTTGAGGTTAAAAAAAAAACACTGCCACATTTATCAATACTATGGCCAACCTTAACTGAGGGCCAAAGTTTTTAACACTAAAATATTGTGCATTGTCACACCCTATAGAACTTTGAGATGACCTCACTCAACTAGAAGGCTTAGAATGCTGACAATTACTACAGCAGTGTACCTGTATTCTATGTTCATTTAAAGTCTGAAGCCGGTCCATTAAGTAGAAGGATCTAGTTAACAAGCTTGTCTGACTAAAGGTGGTCAAATAAGGGGGTGAGGATGACTAGGCTATTCCTTCGCATGCTGTTCAGCATTAACAGCTGGTAATTTCACATTTCTTCTAATACACAGCCTAGCCTTCATCTAGGAACAATAATTACTGGGAGGGCAATTATCAGTGGTTAACACACTCAACCATGATTATTAACTATTGCTAGCACCCTAAGCAGAAGGCTAGTGAGACAAAGGCGGACAGGTTATTTCCAGCATGAAAAATGAGACGAGTTTTTTGTTAGGTGAAAGAAGAAGTTATGTTTGTCTTAGCAATAAGACCCTCGATGTGGGTCCTTCTTAGACCATTAGTAACCATTGGGGCATATGTGGACTGGGCTGTAACCAAGGCCATTGCATATCCACACCAGCCATCACTAGGCTGATATACCATCCTGTCAGGAATATACATCAAAGTGGTAAGTTACTGAGTGTGTCCAGGGTCAATTGTCTCTTAGTTCCTATATTCCTTATACAGGATCTGCGCGTTTGGATAACATGAACTGTGGCATTAGTGGCAGACTGGTTCCGAGCACCCCCACCGGATATGTTAGCCTGTCTGTATCAGCTAGCTCACAGTGCCACTAGAATCTCCTCTTATCGGGGAGAGAATAGTTTTTGGCAACCTCAGAACATGACAACCCTGATCCCACAGGATCGTGGAAACCTTTCCCTCAGTCACTCGTGCTCACTTAGTTTGTCTCAGAGATACACAGAATAAACATACTGGGCATTTTGTCAATAAGAATTTATTGAACAGATGGTATTCTAGTGTAGAATAAATGAGCTGTAACAACCATTAGACAGTAGCAGAAATATATGATTAGCATACTACGAAAGTAAAGGGATGGTACAGTTCTACCATTTTTCAGTAATCATGAATATATACAAGTACATAGAATACATGATAAAAAGTGAGTACTCCTACGATGCCTCCCTAACTAGATGTATCTAAATGTGCCTTGCCTCTGTGTAGGTGTTATGCCAAGAATCCCTCTAGGATCTAGTCAACCCCATTACCTGAGAATGAGAGAATAAGGGACCCCGTCCTGGTCTCGAGTTGGACACCCCGCGAGGGATGTTAGACCACTGCGAGCCGGAGTGTCTGCTTGCAGGAACCTCAGCGTCTCTGGTCAGTGTGTCAGCCGGTAAGTCACGGTCTCCTCTGTCTTTCTAAAGCAATATTTGATGTATATATATACCGAAAGGTCTCCCCAGGGGTCCTACCTTGCTGTGTTACTGTGTCGGCCTAGAGGATGGCGTTGGGCCTGAACTACAGCGATATTATACAGGAGATGGTAGTCCGGCTGTGCTTCCAAGAAACCTCTAGCATAATGTATGAGATTCGAACTAGGGAAAACCTGCGTTCTGAATGCAGTGTTGTATCTAGGTTCAAGGTCAGTGCCTAAGAACCGTAATGTATGTAATGTAGGGAAGAATATAGGTGAAAGATTACAGTGTTACCTGTGCCTATATAAGGTACCTATATGGAATATATAACACAATGCCTAATAAATATTTATTAGTTAATGAACATCTGGTGGTGTGATTACCCTCTAATCCTGACGTGTTATCCAGCAAACAATCTTGAAGTAGTTAACCAACATTTTAAAAATGTATTTATTTTTGCCATTTCCATTTTTTGGCAATTTATGCAAGGTCACAATGTAGGGATAGGCAGTGGAAATAGCTGCTAACCATAACTTGCCCTCGCACTGCCTTTTATTCCACTGGTATCAGGGGGCATGAAGGCATTGGCAAGAACATAACAAAAACATGGCTGAGGGTGGAACAAGAGGTCAATTCTGTGATGTAATTAAGTATCATAGAAAGGGCGCATGATGTCACATACATCACACTGTCCCTTTTGTGGCCTGGCGATGACTAGATTGTGATAAAAATGTGATAATGCAGCATTTCCTTTCATTAGTACTCTGACATACAAAGGTAATTAGGACACAGCATCCTGTCCGCTCCTCTGTCAGCCCTGCAAAATATTCATCATTACAGATCAATAGAGTCTCTGGGAAAGTCTAGAACCAGAGCTATCGGAAGTAGATAACCCCACATTGGGATTTCGTGGGAGGATAATTTTTTTCAGATCCACAAACTAATCTTTGCTTTAATGAACTTGTATAGTGTTAATGAGTTTAATGCAGATCAACTATGGACAAAGAGCCATCAAGTAGAGTTATCATGAGGCCATCTGACAGTTCAGAAGAACGTTTCATAATGTCAAATCGCATCAACTCTACAAACAAGTGCCTATGTGATGCTAAATAACCCTGTCCCTCAAAACCCACACTCGACTGTTTAAAGATATGTGTGGAGATTTCATTCTTTCATTGTAGAACTCAGTGATGCCATAGAATGACACCACTGAGAGATTCTGTGAAGATAGTCAATTGAAGAAGCAGGAGGTCGCTGTAAACATATGAAGATGTGCTCTCATGAATAAAGGCTTTTATTCATTAACCACTGCCTCTGTGGGTACTACATTTACTTCCTTTGTCACACCGTTAGGGGCTTACCGTTACCGCTGTATGCCGTTTGGCTTAGCTTCAGCCTCTGCTGTGTTTCAAAGAATTAGGCAGAACATATTTCAGGGAATGCGTGGAGTTTTATGCTTTCAGGATGACATAAAGGTTGTGGGTAGATCTTTTAAAGATCATGATGAGTTAATCAGTGAAGTTTTAAAAAGAATTGCTGACCATAGGTGGACTATAAAGAGAGAAAAAAGTCAATTGAGAAAAGAACAAGTAAACTACCTTGATCATGAGATATCTGCCAATGGTATTAGACCAAAGAAAAGTATAGTAAAAGCAATTTATAGATGCACCCCAACCATCCGATAGGGATTTGTTAAAATCAGTTCTTGGCCTAGCTGAGTATTGTTCAAAGTTTGTATCTAACTTCTTGGATACTGTGGAACCCATTAGAATGTTGTTAAAAAAGGGAGTGTCATTTGATTGGAATACTTCCTGTGAGGCAGCATTTGAGAAAATCAAAACGTCACTGGTTACTGCACCTACCTTGGCTCATTTCGATGTGACAAGGAAGACTATAATAACAACTAATGCCAGTAATGTGGGGTTAGGTGCTTTTTTGACCCAAAGATTAGCAGATGGAAAAAGAGTGATTGGGTTTGTGTCAATACGCTTGCAGGGAGCAGAGAGATATTACTCTGCTTTTGAGAAGGAGGCTTTGGGTTGCTGCTGGGCAATAAATCATTTTAGATTTTATTTATAGGGTTTGCCTTTCATTCTTAAGACAGATCACAAGCCTGTGGTGGAAAAGGAAAATGTCTTGAAGGAAATGTGACTCCACGAATTTCTCGATGGTTGTTGTCCGAAATGGATCACAATTTTTCAATTGGTTTTGTCAGGGGTAACAAGAATGTAATAGCTACTTGCTTATCTCGCATGCCGGTTGAGGGAGAAGAAGAGGATTCTTCCTTAGTATATGAAGTGGAATCTTTATGCATTGTTAATGATTTAGATTTGGCCTTAAGACAGGAATAGTGGGATGATGCCTTGAATAGTGATAAGGAGTACATGGAGCTTAAGGATGTCATACGTGATGGTTGGAAAAATTAAATGACTTTGAATCAAGAATTAAAGAAATATTTGAAGGTCAAAGATCAGTTGAGTATTTAAGTAAATGAGGTCTTGAGATGCATCCGTGTAGTTCCACCTAGGATGTTGAGAGGGAAATTAGTCAAACTTGTACACTAAGGACTCTTAGGGAGAAGCATGTGTAAAAGAAGATTGAGACAGATTTCTTGGTGGCCTGAAATGGATATGGAGGTAGAAGAGGTTGTAAAAGACTGCCAAGCATGTAGTAATAGTGACAAATGTAAAGTGATCCGCCAACCTCCACTGGGGTGTGTAGGTATTCCTGATCGACCCTGGGAGAATTTAGCAATGGATTTTTTGGGTCCAATTGATAGATTAGGTGTAAGGAGTAGATTTTTAATTGTTCAAGTTGATTACCACAGTAAATGGTTTGTAGTAAAATCTGCAGAACATATTAGGTCAGAAGCTGTAGTTGAATTTCTGGAAGAAGGGATACTTAAGTGCTCAGTTACGGACAATGGAGTTCAACTTGTTTCCACTGTGATGGCAACGTTTCTTACCGGATTGGGTATTAAGCATGAAAGGGTGGCGCTATTCAGACCACAAGCAAATGGATTAGTTGAGCGAGTTAATCGCATCATAATGGACAATATTCAATTGTCTTTGAGTAATGGTTTAAGATGGAAAGAGGAATTAGACAAAATGATGTGGGTTCACAGAGTGACTCCCCACTCTGTTACTGGAGTGTCACCTTTTGTGGCTTGAAAGGGAAGAGAACCCGGCAACCAAAGAATCTCCTGTGTGGCTGCAAATGAAAGATCAGATCTGGGTAGATCGGGAACAAATTGCAGAAAGAGATAAGGGGTCTCAAGAAAGGAATAAGAATGATTATGACAGAAGAAATGGGGTGAAGGATGTTAAAATTGCTAATGGTGACTGGGTGGTTACTAAAAAAAATGGGTTTTGTAAGAAAAGGAGAAAGTACATTTTCCAGACCACAAAGAGTAATAAAAGTAATGAACTCAGTGGCAATTCTTGATGATGGAAAAAAGTGGAGCATGGGTAACTTATGCAAAATTGATGTTCCAAATTCTATTGAGTGATTATTTTGTTATTATTCATTATAACATATGAATGTTCATTTTCCTGTTATGAATTTTGACATACATGTATAGTTATTGATGTTTTATTGTAATTTCTTGCAAGGGGGGGAGATGTGTGGAGATTTCATTCTTTCATTGTAGAACTCAGTGATGCCATAGAATGACACCACTGAGGGATTCTGTGAAGATAGTCAATTGAAGAAGCTGGAGGTCGCTGCACACATATGAAGATGTACTTTCATGAATAAAGGCTTATAAAATTCATTAACCACTGCCTCTGCAGTTACTACAATATCGCTCAGAAAGTAAATGCTGTGTGCCACTATCCTAAGGATACAGAGGCATGACAAGGAGATACAATGATATCATGAAAAGGAACAGGAGGTTGTCACAAGCAATTGTCCTGGACTGCAGGTGAAGATGCACACAAAGATGCACCTCAATCGATGACTGCCAAAAGTGTTTGCAAACCTCAACATCTTGGGAACTGATGGCATTAGGGTGAGAGAGGACAACAGAAGCTCACAAGAGTCACACAGGTAGGAGCACTGTTGTTTCCACACTTCCCTCTTACATGGTCATAGCTCAATTCGGTAAAGCACATAAGGGCAGACATTTAGTTAGCCTAGTGCCAATGGGAATGTGTGGGAAGGCCCTGGTGGTTCTAAATTGAAAAGAAATGAATCCCCACCCTGGAAGAAAACTCCCTGGGTGTAATGATCATCAGTTGTTTTGTAATCCAAAAACAAACACTTGGTTTGGGTGTTTGTTTTTGAAAAACCAAAACATGCTTGCTGAACGGCAGTCTAAAACATCTAATCTGAGCAAACTTTCAATACCGTCAGAGGAGATGTCAAGAGGGCAGATCCTCTGAAGGCACAAAGATCTCAGCAGAATTGGCAAAGATTTAAACATTTGGTGGTATGCAATACAACCAGGGTGGAAGAGGTAAAGACCTCCATCACTCTGAAAGACAGCGGGCTGGCTGCCACTCTAAAAAACAGGCCCCAAATCTTTTTTGTTTTGTTTAGTGGATGTACCTGTCATTGCACAAAAATAGAGGTTGGTAGTCTGGCCTTACCCCTGAAGAATGGACATCAACAATTAAAAGAATAATGCATATAGAAGTGGTATATCTATTACAAATGGGGCAACCCCTGAGATAGTAAAATTATTGAGTCTTGTTCAAGCACCAGATTAAGGCTTTGTAAAGAAAGACACTGCCCAGAGATATGCTTAGCGATTTTGTGGGCTCAAGTCTCATAATGCAATATTGAATTGTGTAAGATATAAATCAAATTTCAAGCATGTAATGCCAGCAACCAGCATTGCATTTATCTGTGACTTGTAGGTTACCGAGGGCCCCATGCAACAGACACTGAAACTCTGAGCTATGTTAGTTGGATTGGATCTTGTAAGAAGCAGTACACCAGTTTCCACGGTATGTACCTTCGTCCTTTATCATCTTAGCCCGATCCAAACCTCAATGACCATTCCTCACAGCAAGAGTTATTGCATCTCTTTACTAGGGCTTGGCAGACTTTCACCTGCCTCAAAAGACAATCCCTGCTCCCTTTTGGAAGCCTGTTCAAACCCTCATACTCTTGCAACTGAATGGTGAAAACTCCCTAATCATTACCTCCCAAATTCCACATGTACATCCATTGGGGGATCCCCGCAAGCTGCAACACATCTCATCTAGGTCCTGATGAAATAAGATCACATTACTTACTGCCATTTTGCTGGAACTTCACTGGGTCCATTTTCTGGCCCACACCATCTTGAAAACCAGCTGCATCATTTACAAAGCCAACATGACCAGCACACATGAATACTTTGGTGAGAAGCTCACAATCTCTGATGGCATCTACAGCCAGGACACCACCAGACTGGAGACAAAGAAGTGTAAAAAAGAAATAAAAACAAGGCAAAAGGCCTTTTCCACTGAGGATTGGGGAGAACGTATCAGTAGCCATCTAGATTGCCCCAAACTTGCTCCAATTTAAAGAGTTGAAGATGCAACTCAATAAAGAATACTACTGAACGCTGCAGTAACAGTCCACAAATACCCTTTGTCTCAACTCACTTGATGACTGTATCTTTTCCTTTGAATTGGTATAGTACTCTGCTGTTTTTGGCTAGGTTTGTCCTGCTTAAATCCCACAAATGTACATACAGAATAAGACAGAAGCAGAATCTCTAAAAGTACAGTGAAGCATTACCTGGCTAATGCCCAAGTGGCTAGTAATTCACACAATTATTACTAATTCCTAAAACAGTCCTGATTTGTTAGTGTCATATTGTGTTGCTGCTAGAATAAACATGTTTTTCAAATTTTTGAGAGTTACACAGCTAGTTGTTCAGTTCTGAAGTTCAAATCTCACAACACCCCCCTGAGGTAGCCTTGTTCTCCTCGACCTCCCTACCCCAAGGGTCAAGGGGTGAAGGTGTTCTTGGTGCTCAATTTCAGAGGTCAAAGTAGGCGTGATCCAGATCCGGTGACCCATGAACTGTTTATTACAATTATTTTTATTATTATTTTTATTATTATTATTGTTGTTGGTGTTATTATTGTTATTATTATTTGTATTAATGTTATCATTATAACTATTAAGAGTGCTCTCCTTATTATTTTTAGTCTTGCAAACATTATTACTATGACTAATATTATTACAGTTATCATTAGTATTCTTAGTGGTGCTGTTATTACTCTTATTAATTCAAATATCATTATTATTATTAGTAGTATTAGTATTTTTACTAATAGAAGCAGTAGTAGTAGTATTGCTCTTTTTACTAATAATAGTAGTAATAGTGCTATGATACCTTAGAACCTGCCGTAGCAGACTCTACCATCCATTAAAGGCCCGCCCGCTCCAGCACTAAAGGCCCAAGCCAAAGGTGAGGGCCTTTAACAAGGGAGTGGGCCGTTTTATGACTGTTAGACCCCGCCATGGAGGGCTCTAAGGCTATTAGAACATTCTGCCCCTAGAGGGCAGAATGTTCTCATTTGTAAAACAAAGCCCTCATGGAGCTTAAGGGGGTTGAACTCCCCTCTGGCTCCATGAAGACTTTTGTTCACGGCAAGAGCTGTGAAACAAATATTGGAATGTTGATGCTCCTGGCTTCTACTGGCCATTTGAAGGCCGTGGTCCACTCTATTGTCATTACTGGAGCCCTCAACATTCCAATGTTCTAATATTGTTTCCTTTAATACATTTTGGGTAATTCATTTCTAAAAAACGATATATAGAAATAAGGACTGGGTATGCTATCTGTAAATTACAAAAATATGGTCAACGTAAGCAAAGAATATCTATGAAATGGGGTTTCCCTGACTGTAAGTGTGTTTCAATGATACATTTATACTTTGAAATACAATGTAGACCAGTCTTTATCATAACCACTCAAACCATAAATCATCCGGAATTAAACAAGGGCTGCTTCATGAAGAATGCAAGTTGTTTGATTAAATAAAGTACTATTTTCAATCATCGATCTTCTATAGGGCTATGAACGATCCCATATGAGCACAACTAACCAGATCAAACAAGCACTGTTGGTGGCCTGATGTCAGAATAATATACGCCTAATTCATATTTATTATCTAGCCATCCATTTGGTTATTTCGCAGAGAGCAATCCTTATCTACACAGTTTCCACGTCCACCCCAAGTCCCACATTCAATTATCAGATTGTAAACATTCCCATGCTTTTTTTTCGTTTTAAGTTTCCAGATATTGAGTTTTGGCTCTGTCACTTTTTGCTCCCACCCGTGTCATTAATCAATGCAAATCTAATCTGGGTGCCTCCCTGTTCCTCTCTGTGTATCTCTCTGTCTGCTTTATGGATCTCATGAACATTTGTTATCCCACTTCCCTGCTTTGTAGCTTATTTACAATTTCTTAAACTGTAAAGTTCATGTGAATTTTTTTAAAGGACAGTAGAACTATCCTGTACAGTGAGGCCTCCTCTTGGTACTTAGGATCATATTTGCAAGCCCCTTGAGCCACTGTTGCATCACTTTGTTTGATGTAGCAGAGACGCAGTGTGGTGTTCCATATTTACAAGGCCACTTAAAGGCTTTTCGTGGGCCTTGTAAATACGGTCTCTTTTCATGCAGCACTTTGCCAAGGGTGTTGCTGTGGGTGTTCCCACGCAACGCCCATAGATTCTGCGGCATTCCCGTATTTACAACGCTTTGTAAACCTGGGAATGCGTCAGAATCCTACGCCTACCCAGGGGAGCTGTAGGGATGCACAAAGAGGAGAAATACTTTTATTTCTACTAGTTTTTCTTCTTTCAATTCATGCTGCATTCTGCAATGCACATTGAAAGAGGAAATCACTGCTTTTGATTGTTTTTGTACAGGAAGGGACACCTTCCTGCACAAAAACAATCTCCCCTAAAATGCAAACACTCTTGCACCATGAGGCAAGGGTGCCTGCATTGGCGCATGGGAGCCAGAGGAGAGCTTATGGATACCTCATATTGTTGCAAATATGACACATCCCCGTGCTTTGAAAGTGGTGCAGCACAGCGCAGCCAAATGACTTGCGGTGCACCCCCACTTTCTTGTAAATAAGGCATTAACAGCCTGATTCATCAAGCCAAAATCGGCTCACAAAGGGCCAGATTCTGAGAATCTGGCCCTTTGCGAGCGCTATTTTTGCATTTGGGATTCATCATCCCAAATGCAAAAATCGGTAATAGCGAATTCGCAAATTTGCGAGGACTTACATTTAAGGAATCTCTATTTGAGATTCCTTAAATGCAGTTCATCATCCATTTTAAAATTGCGAAATCGCTATTTCGGGCCGCTATTTACCGCGAGGTCAAACCTCGTGGTAAATAGCGAAAAATTAGGAAAAAGCTTTTATAAGCATTTTTCTAAGTTGCATGTTGCACACACACATGTCCTTTGGACATGTGTGTGCGCAACACCTTTTTTCAATTTGCATTTAAGGGGTGCTACAGGGTGTCCTTTGGACACCCCTGGTACCCTCTAAATCGCTATCTTATTTGCGATTAGCAAATTGCTAATCGCAAATAAGGAATACTCCCCATTCATTCCTAAGGGTCTTTTGGCCCATAGGAATGAATGGGGAGTTATTCCTTATTTGCGATTAGCAATTTGCTAATCGCAAATAAGGAATATGTAGGAATCGCATTTTATTTTGTGATTCCTACATGAATCCCGTTTTGCAAGCCTGTAATAGCGATTCCTTATGAATCGCTATTACAGACTCGCAAAATGGGTCTTTGATGAATCAGGCTGTTAGAGTCTGGTGTGAAGGGTGAGTAGTTCAAATCAGTAAAGTAAATTGAAGCCACAAATGGCATTCTCATATCATCCATAACCCAGGTCTGGGCAACAAACACTGGTGGTCTGTGTTAAATATGTCAAGGCAGACCAAGGGGTCAATTAGAGTGTGGCCAAAGTGGCATCCATTAAAAAATGGCATATGCCCCGTTGGCCAAACTCATGGTTTCCCTGCTCTATTTAAAGTCAAGGGCAGCACCAGCGTCCCAACAGTGTAGCCACGGGTAGCTCTGTCATGGAATCATTTGACTGACATCCCAGGGAAAGCCTGGTGGTCCTGAACAGGATACCATTTTAAACATCCCCCCACTCGCTAGGAGCAAACCCAGAGCATGCAGCTGCGGCCGGTGCAGGTAAGAGGGGGGAGAGGGTGAAGCGACTCGAAATATATGACGATGCTGGGGAATACAATAGAAATAAAAGATAAACGCTTACCTTGCGCTCACCGCATTGTCGACTCAGCAATACAACAATTGCATGATTAGTGGTTCCCTCTTTTTAAATGTTATTCTCATTCGTCGTCGTATGTCGACTCCCCCCCCACACCGCTCTTTCCTGCACCAGCCATGTATGGCAGCATGTCAGAGACATTGAGTTTATTTGTTTTTTCAAAAATAAACCTTTGCTTTCAGGGTTTGTTTCTTGAAATCTGTAATGAAATGTTCTCTGTCAGCAATGCATGGCTAATGGTGAACATATGAGTGTTGCTAAAAACTTTTGTGCCACCCATTCACATGCAAAACAATCTTTGTTATATTGGGAAGAATCTCTAATTTTGGCGGGTGGCCTGCTGCCAGGAAGGAGGTGACAGTTCCCTTGACTTAGCTGGCAAGAGGACCATCTACCATATTCTAAGTGAAACTGATATTTCCCGATATTCTTTGGATGCTAAACCAAATTTGCCCTTTCCCCACACTTTACCCTGGGAGGGATGCTGATCTACTGCCCCCCTGGACCCCCAGGCACCTTTATTAAATCACTGGAGGAGGTCATTACTCAAAGAGCACTGAGGTTTTCAAAATGTTTGTTGCTAGGAGACGTCAACATACATGTGGAGAACCCCTTAGCACCTGGGGTAAGAGATTTATTGGATCTCTGTGATCTAACTCCATTACCCAGCAGGTGCACGATACCACCCACTCAGGGGGTCATTGTCTTGATCTAGTTTTCTCCAACTTTAGTCTTGAACTAGAGGTTCCCCGCCCTGTTACTTGGTCCGACCACTACCTGGTCAGCTTTTCATGGGGCATTGACAGCCCCCGCATACCGGGTAAAGTAAACCCCGGCCCTCCCCTGAAAAAATCAACATCCCAGCCCTGGCCACCGCATTGGCCCAGACACTCCCCTCTGACACCAGTAATCTAGAGGGCGCAGTTGAGAATTTTTCGGAGTGGATGAGCACAACCATCAATGCACTTCCTCATACTTCAGGGAATAGCCGTCCACGAGTCTCTCCATCATATCCCTGGTACACTGACCATTTAAAAACTTTGAAGCTGGGATGTAAAAAACTGGAACGGACCTGGCACGGGAAGTATTGTCCCCAAGCCAAGGCGGAACTCCGCACGGCACAAAGAGAATACTATGCCGCTATTAAGTCAACTAAAGGCGACTTTTTCGCTGAGAGAATTTCAAGAGCAAGAAACAACAGCGGAGAAATCTTCGCTATTGTTCGTAGTTTTACGTCACCAGTGGCAGAACTCTCAGCCGCTCCCATTTCCTCTGACTGGTGTGAGAAGCTGTCCTCCTTCATTGGTAAGATTAAAAAAATCCAGGCTACCCTTAAGCTACCTGCCCTGGTTCAACTTCCATCCACTCAGGTGTCACAGGGCAGTAACGAGCTGGCCCAGCTCTTTACATGCTTTGAACGAGTAGAGGTGAAGGACGTGACGGCCATCCTGCAATCACTAAATTCAGGGTCACCAGCGGACCCCTGTCCTGCGAGGGTCTTAAGCGGGGTGGCGGACATAATTGCTCCTATAGTAGGGACCCTGGTCAACGAATCTCTTCAGTCAGGTATAATGCCCCCCCCCAATGGAAACACGCAAAACTCCTTCCCCTGATCAAGAAGCCTTCGGCTGACCCACTGCTTCCATCTAACTACCGTCCCATCTCCCTTCTCCCAGTCCTTGCCAAGGTGTGTGAAAAGGTGGCCTTTAGACAGCTTGAAAAATGTGTGGAATCCTCGGGTGCCTTGCATCCCGCACAATCTGGCTTCAGAACATCATTCAGCACAGAGACGGCGCTTGTTGAGGTCACCGAAGCCATCAGAGAGTGTCTAGATGGGGGCGGCTGGGCGGCACTGATCCTATTGGACCTCTCTGCCGCGTTTGACACGGTACCCCATCTCCAGCTCCTCTCTAGGTTGTCGGACATCGGCATCACGGGCACTGCCCTAGGCTGGGTCAAATCATTTCTCAAAGATCGCTTCCAACAAGTGTGGATGCCCCCCTTCCAATCATCTGACAAGAAAGTGGAAACTGAGGTTCCGCAGGGGTCTTCGTTGAGCCCGTTGCTTTTTAATGTTTATTTGACCCCCCTCATCTACCTGGCTGAAAGGTGGGGAGCCAAAATTATGGCCTACGCCGATGACACCCAACTCCTCTTCACCTGGAAAGGTGATGATCTGCAGACTGATGAAGCCCAGCAATGTTTGTCCTCAGTATTTGTCTGGCTGGGTCAGGCCAATCTGAAATGTAATGAGGACAAATCAGAAATTCTCTTATACGGACAATTCCCGGTGGCCTTCAAAGAATCTCTATGGCCCAAAGGGTCACCATGTCCTAAAGGCCATTGCGGGGTAGCTAAGAACTTAGGGATCTGGTTCGGGGCTGACCTGTGCTTTCGCGAGCAGATCACGAGACTGTCAGGAGCATGCTTCGGCACTCTAAAAACACTAAGGAAGTTCTTCCCACTCCTTCCCCGAGCAGCCAAGGAGGCAGTAGCCAGGGCACTCATACTTTCGCGGCTGGACTACGCCAATGCCCTTTACATCAGCTCTCCTGGCTTTCTCTTGGGCAAACTTCAAGTAGTACAAAATGCAGCTGTTAGGCTCCTCTTTGACATCCCTAGGAGACTAAGTGTCCGCAAACAGCTATGTGACCTTCATTGGCTCCCGGTGGCTCAAAGAGTGTGCTTCAAAGCCTTGGTCCTGACTCACAAAGCCTTACATGGTCCTTGCCCATCTTACTTGAGTGCCAGATTTTCGTTCTACCAGCCGACACGCCACCTACGCTCGGCTGCTCATAGACGACTGGTTATCCCTAGGTTCAGAAAAACACGCCTGGGTGGCCAGTCCCTGGCGGTAAGAGCTGCCTATATGTGGAAAGACCCTCTGAGGCATACGACTGACCTGACCCCTTTTAAAAAACTCCTGAAAACACATCTGTTTCAACAAGTGGTCTAGACCTCCTGTTTAATCTGTCCTTGTTCTCTCCACGCGCCAGGACACTCTTGAGTAACAGTGCGCGATACAAATCCATTTATAACATAACATAACATAACATAACATGTTGGTCGGTAGTAGCAGTAGCAGCCCTCAATACCTGCACTCAAATTGTGTGACAAACTTTCCTAACTTCACAACATTTCTACAATCATTTGACCTAGAGGTGCAAGACAACAAAACCTGAAAACACATTTTGAAGGAGAAATTATTTTTGGAGGAACATTTTTCCATTAAGAAATTACAAAAAAGTACAATTGAATTCATAAAAGTTATATTTCCACAATGAAGCACACAGTTATAATTTTCAGCATTATTTGATCATTACATAATTACAATGTTGTATCTTGTTGTATGAGTTAACTATGTGCAGGCAGAGATTTACAGCTCTGTCATAGTATAAATAATAATATATTTATTTCAGGTAATTTTTAGGCTGTCAGCATTCTTCTTTTCCAACATCAGAGTGCCTTGAGAGACTGGAAATGTTGGTCTCTAAAAATGATAGCAAATATATAAATAATGAAGATGTCCGAAGGGTAGTTAAGGTATGCTGTTGTTGCATAAGCTTTATTCCGACACACGTGTCATGAAAGCTAAAAAAAAAACAGTTTTAATACAGATTTAACCCCTTCCATGCTGATGACGAACCCCAGCCGTCATGCACTACGGTGCTCGTGTGCTGATGACGGCTGGGGTTCGTCACGGCCCGCCCCTGTTCGTGTTGTTTACAGCACACCAGGGGAATCGTGGCCTCATGGAAGGGGTTAAAAAATGAGAATGAGCTATACATACAACAGGCATTACAATGAACATGCAAGTTCTTCCTTCACAACAATGTTATTTAGCATTGTTCTTCCTATAATGGGACCTCATAGCGGACAGTGTGCAATGATTTGGGACACGTGATCCAACTACGTGCAACACCTAAGCTGAAGGACGATCCGGAGCATAGGCTAGTGAAAATGTGCCATGCTCTATCATCAAACGCCAGTTGAAAAGCAGTTCATCATCTTGACTCAATTTTTGCAAGCAATAATGAAAATCATTTAGTTTAAAAATACAACATTTATAACGATAAAAACAAAGATAAAAACAACGGGGCATATTATCAAGGGGGTTTATCTCCGCTTTTTGGCTTTAAAAGCCAAGAAAGCGGAGATAAAATTATCTCCCTATTACCTAGCTGTCGCTAACACCAGTTAGCGACAGCTAGTAGGAGATAGCGACCATCTTGGGCCCCACTTTGCATGTCAGTGATATTTATCTCTAATGACATGCAAAGTGGGCGTGCCAAGATGTTAGCGACTGGAAACAGTCGCTAACATCGCTATCTCCTATTACCAACTTTTGGAGATATTCGCGCTAAGCGCGAATATCTCCACAAGCTAACACCTGCCCCTGAGCAGTTCTTAGCCATGTTATCCAATGGGAGGTGGATAACATGGCTAAGAGCATTAGCTCGGTAATGCATGAATATCGCTGACTTTTCAGCGATATTCATTCATTTGCGGCGATTTTTATCGCATTTGCGATAAACCATGGAAATACCAATGTTTATTTGCGGTAAAAATCGCCGCAGCTCAGCGGTACATTTTTGTCTCTAACCAAGCAATAGCGATAATTATCACTATTGCTTGGTAATATGCCCCAACATTTTTTAAAACAGCAAACTGGTTGATTTAAAAGATAAAATGTACTTAAAACGGCCTCAAAGGAAAAAAGAATCCATCAGAATGTTAACCTCTTCCGTGTGCGCAAAATTTTTGCGCTGTGCGGGAGTTTTTATTAGTGGTCGAGATTCGGACGGCTATGGGCCATCCTCCTCCCCTACCCACTTAATGTTTGAGCTTGTAAAGCGCACTCCTACCCATAGGTTTCCTGGTGCTGTATAACGCTGGGGAACCCGTCCTGGCTTTCCCTGTGGGATGGTCCCTGCTGGGAGTCCCCAAGGTGGAGCCAGGCATCCCCAGCGTTGATGGGGCCGTTGTTTAGATTAGGCAAGCTAATGCCCAGAGTTGCCGAGTGGGACCCCGGATTAGAGTAGGCACCGAAGCAAGAATTATCGAGCCCGCTGACCCAAGTCCACGACCCTGCCGCGTCGGAAATTGAACCCTGGTCCCGGCCGACTTCTGCTCCTGGGTCTGCCGCCTCTAACCAGTGAGCCACACCACTCCACGCGTGACCGTCACCAGTCAAGGGGTTAAATCAATGACAATGTGGTAGTTTACTTTACAGGCACTACTGTCATGTTATTTTCTTTGATTTGTGTGCCCTCTAATGGTGCTTGTGTGTTATGTCTACGAGTATCCCGGATTACATAGGGGGGGGGGAAGCTGCTAATCCATTGGAAATCTTGGTCTGAAAGATGGCATGATATTTACCCATGGGGTTCTTTCATTAGTTAAGGTATGCGTCACTGTGTGATCACATCTTTCTAATTCACATATCTTGTTACAGGTGACGTTACTGAAAGACCACAATATGTGCATTTTTTTCCCATTTTAGTGTCTCATTTTGCTATAGATGTGTCTCAGAATTTGGGGAGGAAGTAACTTGCGTAATTCCTTATAGTTTAATCATGCATATTTAACTACGAATTTCACAACTTTACGCAGAATTATGCAAGAAGAGTGATTCCACTTTTAGCACCATTTTTTAGTGCAAAAAGGCCCGCTCACATTCAAAATTGACGCAAGGATGCATTTTGCTCTAAGAAATAGTACTAGTTGCGATAGAACATGATTAGCGAGTAGGAGCAGCTGCTCTTGGTGCCTAAATGTGCTCTAGGGGTAGAAAATTTCCCCAACTTATTCCCGGTATTTCGCACTATTTTCTTAGTGCACAATGCACCTCTTTGTCCAAAATGGATGTGAAGATGCATTTTGCACAAAGAATTAGCACTAAATCCAGCAGATCAAGAATAGCAAACTCTAGCTGCTGCTCACAAAATGATCTCTCGCTGTAGGATTTTGTTCCCCCAAATTACTCTTAATCAAGAGAGTAGGAGCAATCATGTTTTTATTGGCAATTCGGTGTCCAAAAGCAAACCAAAATTACTTAGATTACTATGCCAGAATTGAAATTCTGCCTAGGGCAAACCAGAAACATAAAAGGCCAAGAGAAATGGTTGGAAATGTGTTCCTTCAAGATTTCTCCCAATTCAGGAGAAAAGTTTTGGAATCCCCATAGAAGTCCTACAAATTCCTGGCCATCATTGTCATTTGCATCATTTTGTATTTGATAGTTTAACTCCGGTTTTACATATTTCCTATTAACAAAATATGATAAATAATAAATATGAAGAAAAAAACAACATGGTAAAGGCATTGCATCTCAAATTGCAACTATGCAGATGAAAATCAATGCAGTCATTTATAAGGTGGTACATTAAAATGTATCTAATATAATGCTTTGGCTGTTATCATACATTGTAATATAATAGTGTACTGTTAACACATAAACCTGCTATAAGTGCTAGTAGATATATAAATGGTGAAAACACACTTGGTTTTATAAACAATATTTGTATGCATTTGTACATTTCATAGTATCATACTGGTGCTGCAGTACTGGAAAACCATTTAATAAAGAAAATGAGAAGTGTCTGCACCACGGATCATTCTTGTGGATGCTGTAGACTAGGTGCAGTGGGGGCTGTATGCCTGCAGCAGGTCGGGAGCCGGGCCAAACCAATGCTTCATACGACTGAAGGTAATGCGTAGTGGGGGTTGAGCTCCATGGCCAACCCATCCACTGCGCAAGACCAAAGGCAGGGCTCTGAGGGCTCTGAGGGGTGTTGGGTACCCGCAGGCAGGGCCGAACTGGGAACCAAAACCGTCCCTGGCAAAGTACTCAGCTGCTCCCCCCTCCCCCCGGGGGGTTTGGGGTGCCGCCGAGCTCTTTGCCAGGGCCGGTTTTCGGCTGCAAAAACGGCCCTGTAAAAAAAACAGCCCCCAGGGGCCCAAAACCGGCCCCCACCCGTGCGGAGCACCGGGGGATTGCCCGGTGCCTGCTACGGCCAGTCCGGCCCTGCCCGCAGGTGGTTAGGTCCACTTGCACCACCATCATGCACTGTTTATAATCTCACATATTACATCAGTCATCAGTCATGACATATTACATAACACCATTCATGTGGCTAGACCCTGCTCAAATCCGCATCTGGACTTGGAATCAGTGTATAGGCTCTGGAATGGGCCAGCAGTCAACTCTCCCCAAGATTCAACCTCCACTCTACCTGATCTTAATTTATACATAGGGCAAGTTTGATACAGGGCTTAGCCTGTGGCCGAGGTCTGCTGCCACCGCCCCATAAGTGCCAACCACCACAATGCCCAAATTTTGGACATACACAGTGGAAGATGTCTACAAGGCATGCTGTCATACCTGCATCCAACAGACAATAGAATTTTGGGCGATAAGCTTGCTCTGTGGCTTAACACCATACCCAACCGAACACATGGTACACATAGTCATTGACCATGCACACAGTAGAGGGGATTGGCCATAGGACCTCACCGGTACCAGGCCCTGCTCAAATGATAAGGAATGTCATGTGTCCATAAAGCCTGCAGTAATCTGCAGTTGACTTTCTATCAGCCCATGGGCTGAAGGTGAGGCCAGTCCAAGCCATTGGATTTAGCATTTCACGTGAGTAGATGGACAGGGGCTTGGTACAGTAAAATTAGAGCTGTCAGTGTGTATATATATATATATATTGACGCTCAAAACTCCTCCTAATTGCACAGGAAGAATGCAGCACTCGCAGTCCAAGAGTCAAGCAAGAAAACTTTAATCAGGGGGAACAGGTAAGCACAGACGCGTTTCCGCGTGAGCCTTCGTCAGTGTGTCACTGGTCAGTATCATGCAACCCATTAAAATAAACAAAGTTTAAGACATTAACATAAACATAGGACTACACCCTCTTGTGGCCACTGTGGGCACCATATTGGAAGGGTGTTCTTTCCAAATAGGGAGTTTATCTAATACATTCGTGATTGCTTTCACGTTTGAAAATAGAGCGGTGGATCGGCTAGTGTCCCATGTTACTAGGTACAATGCCTTATTTACAAATGAACTTACAAACAAACAGTGCAAAATTCAACAAAAAGTCATTAGACACCTTATAAGAGTGTTGGTACCCTTCATGTAGAACTCATTCATAATTCATTATTCGAATTCAGCGTGAAAAATGAGAGCTATTTTTCCATGGAATGATAGGCAGAAGGGTGCTCTTACAGTTTAACGAGTCAGCAAAGGAAAAGATCTGTACATGGAATCTATACATACAGAGAAATCAAAAGATCAACGGGGATCAAAACGCAAAGAAGTGGCACCATCTGGTGGGTATGTAATTAGGTGGTCGTACTAGTCAGAGTAAGCCTCATACAGTCTGTCATGATTTACGTTGGCTACTCCTATACATACATATGCATAGATTGCTATCCACATATCTACATATTTACATTTTATTCCCCCCACACCTATGGTAACCTATCATCATCTGCAAATGAGAGTCAAAATGTTCAGATGAGAGTCAATGTTCAAATTTCCAAATTTTCAAAATTCAGACTTTCGAAATTCAAGAATCTCGGTCGGGAACAGGATCAGAATTTAAATAATGTGGCAAATTGTCATAGAGAGCATATTGGGAAGACACATTCAGACAATACGTTCAGTACGGTAATAGTACAATTGAAATACTGTCAGACAAATGAGCTAGTTATAGTTGGACTGCCAGCAAATGTACCGGACTTCCCAAAGGGAGGGTAGTATACTCTACCTCCTACACTTTCACTTCCCCAGATGGCATGCTAATTCCTCCCCGCTATTGAGTCCACCCGGATGTTTCGTGGAAAGATCTACAATGTATCTGGACTCAAGTCTGCGGAGTCTCCTAAGTCTGTCTCCTCCTCTTACATTGGGCGGAACAATGTCCAATCCAAAGAATCGGAGTAGTTTGCGGTCTTTGCTGTGTTCTTTCGCAAAATGCCGGGCAACCGGATATGAGGTGTCTACTTTCTCGATTGCCCGTTGGTGCTCCAGGATCCTCAGCTTGAGTTCCTTGATAGTGCTGCCTATGTAGCGTAAGCCACACGGGCAGACTAAACAGTAGACCACAAACTGGGAGCTGCACGTAATAAAGTGCTTGATAGGCACTTTCTTACAGGTATCTGGGATATCAAAGGATAATACCCGTTTGCTGCCACTGCAGGCCTTGCAGTGTCCGCAAGGGTAGAAGCCCGCCATCCGCCTCAGGGAATTGGTTTTGGGTGTCTGTTTCTCTAGGTGACTGGAGACAAGCATGTCACTGAGTGACCTAGCCCTGCTGAAAGTGATTAATGGATGAGCGGGTAGGTCATCTGCAAGTACACTGTATGTTTTCAAAATATGCCAATTTTTGTTCAACATGGCTTTCAAATCCCCAGCTCCCCTAGAGTATGGTGTGATGAGTCTAAATTTGCCATCTTTCTTATTAGACCTCCTGTTCCTCTCCGTAGCAGGGTCGTTAATTGCCAAGAGTTCAGGTCTTTTCATCTTCCTCACTTTCTTGAGGGTGTTTTTGAGTAAGGTGTTACCATACACCCTCATGGAAAATCTGCTAACACATTCTGCTGCTGCTCTCTCAAAATCGGAATCCTTAGAGCAGTTACTGCGGATTCTAAGCAGCTCTCCGTAGGGAATGCTGTTCTTGAGTTGGGTGGGATGGCTACTGCTGGCAAACAAGGTCGAGTTGCCAGCAGTGTCCTTTCTATGCAATGTTGTATGCACCAAGTTGTTCTCAATGTACACCTCCAGGTCCAGGTACTCCGCTCTCACCGGACTGACCGAGCCTGAGAAGTGCAGATTGAGATCATTGTTGTTGAGAATTTTAATAAATTCTTCCGCTGAGTTCATACCTCCATCCCAAACAATAAACAAATCGTCAATGTAACGATACCAACATTTTACATGCCCTGTGTCTGTGCCTGCTGTGCAGCTCCTGGGTACCCGCTCCTCCCACCAGCCAACGAAAAGGTTCGCGTAGCTGGGAGCGAAGCAGGTACCCATCGCCGTCCCTGATGTTTGTATATACAGCTGGTTCTCGAAGAGGAATATGTTGTTGGTTAAGCAGAATTCTGTAAACTCCAAGATCATTTCGTTATGGCATGCGTATTTCATTTGCCGTTGGCCCAGGGCATGCTTAATAGCTTCGAGACCCTGCCTGTGGTCAATTCGTGTATAAAGGCTGGTAATGTCTAAGACCATCAGCAGGTATCCAGAGTCCCATGTTAATTGCTGGATCTTGGTCAAGAAGTCTTTAGTGTCCCTTATATAGGACTTCAACTTGATTACTAAGGGAAACAATATATTATCCACAAAACGTGACATGTTCTCGGTCAAACTGCCAATAGATGAGATTATTGGGCGGCCTGGAGGGTTTTCCATGTCTTTGTGAAGTTTGGGGAGATGATAAAAGGTTGGTAACATGGGGGTGTGGTTCCTGAGAAAGAGATTTTCGTCCTTCCCGAGCATATTATGATTGTACCATTTTTGTACTAGAGCGTCATCTCTAGTAATGCTCGTTTGATATACAGCATTCGTGCACTCCTTGTAGAAGTTTGTGTCTGCAAGTTGCCTCAAAGCTTCAGTTCTATACAGGTCTCTACTCATAAGAACCACGTTCCCCCCCTTGTCCGAGGGCTTGATCACTATGGTTTCATCGCTGATCAGGCCCTTCAGTGCTTGGCGTTGACATTCAGTGATATTATTTGTTGAATTTGACGGTTGTGATTTTCTGTAAGTGGTCAGGTCTCTTTTCATTGCCTCTGTAAAGACATCTATCGCGTCCTATTGTGTTTGGGGTACGAAAGTCGACGCAGGTTTAAAGACGCTTTCCTCTCTTTCTTGTTCGACCCCTTGAAGGACAGCCCGCTGTGCGATAGTTAAGTGTTCCTGTTGTTGGTCGGAATCTTGGTTCAATCATAAATCCTCCAATACCTCAATCGCTGGCAAGTCTTTCGCGCTCAGTATATCCATCTCACTTATTCTAGGGCCCTTCTTGGTGTTTTTTAGATGAGGGCGCAGCTTGAAGTGTTTGTGTAGCTTTAGCTTTCTGGTGAATCGAAACAGGTTGATCCTTGTTTGGGTATACTCAAGGTCATTTGTGGGACAAAAGGTGAGACCCAGACCCAAAACTTCCAATTCTGCTTCCGTCAATTTTTTAGGTGTTAAGTTCACTACAGTTAAGCTGGCTTGGTCGATGTTATCCACAGAATTCACAGTTATTGTTTCTTGTTCATTTGACGGCTCGTCCATCGGGAGGTCCTTGTGCTTCCTCTGCCTCCTTTTCCCGCCGCCTGCCCTCCTCGTCCTCCTCCTCTTGTTGATGTTGCTGTTGCAGGCACATCTGCATCTGCATCTGTATTTGCATCCACATCTGGTGGTTTGTTTTTTCCGCCCCTTAGCCAGGTACTCTTGATTATCTCGTATTCCTCCTGAAAAGGGGTCTTCTTTGGTAGGGCTTCTTGTTCATTATGTTCCGCATCCTGTGAATCCAAGTCATTCTGCCTCCGTTGCTCATCTCCTGACTCGTTCTCAGTCAGGTCTGATTCTGACGTGGCAGTTTCAGTCTCCGGTACACTGCTCATTGTTGCTTTCATGGTTCTCTTCTGAAGAGCTTTACGGGGTGCGTCAAACCTTTTTGCGTATGTTAGGACGCGTCCAGTGGCGTAGTCATTGGCGTCACGCTCATATTTCTCTTGTTTGCGCATTCTGATCTTTTGTTCATATTTTGCCAATCTCGTTTTCATCTGGTCTCTCATTTGGGATATGGTTGTTTTTATCCCCGTATCAGTTTCCTTCTCTAGCTCCTCATTGATGGTGTCAATTTCCTCCAACACTTTCCCCCTATCGCTCCAGGCATATTTCACTAAAATTTTCAATGTGCCCTCGCAGTAGGATGCTGTGTGGTCGAACCAGTCTGTGAGCAGTTGGGGGTCCGGGTGTTCATATGAGGGTACCATGTGCACTCTCAGCCCCCTCGGTACTCTCTTTTCCTCGATGTAATTTGTTAGGCTTGTAGCCTCCCACCACTTGCGCACTTCGCGCTCGTGCAGTTTTTCCAGCTTAATAAAAATGTCTTTTAATTTACGATCCTGTGTTGTTTCTGTAGGCGTGATCGTTTTACTCGCCGCTTTTGTAGATGCATCCTTGCGTTTAAACATATCCTTTGCCGCGTTCATTCGTTCCGTATCAGAAAACATTTTTGCCGTTTTTTTGCCCCTGTTAATGGGTATTAGTGACAGGGACGGTTGCTTATCTTATTATGTTCATTCGGCAACCTCCGTGCTCGTTCCCCCCCGTTTTGCCGCTCTCGGTACTGCTGACGTTCTGTTAAACAAATGCTGCTACACGCTTTACATCTATGCGTGAAACGGAAGATGCAGAAGATCTGCTCACCGGCAAGTAGGTTCGTCGTCAGGAGCCCCGGAGCCAATCCAGCGCTGTCCTTCCGCGGCGTCCTTGCCGGTCTGGTTGTAGTCCTTCTCGTTGTTGTCCAGCAGCTGTAACGGTGCACGGCGTGACTCCTCCTCGGAAAACGCTCACTTCCCACGTGAAGCCGTGCACTCACGAACGGGTGCTGCTAGCGGTTCGCAGGAAAACCGCACAACATTGACGCTCAAAACGACTCCTAATTGCACAGGAAGAATGCAGCACTCGCAGTCCAAGAGTCAAGCAAGAAAACTTTAATCAGGGGGAACGGGTAAGCACAGACGCGTTTCGGCGTGAGCCTTCGTCAGTGTGTCACTGGTCAGTATCATGCAACCCATTAAAATAAACAAAGTTTAAGACATTAACATAAACATAGGACTACACCCTCTTGTGGCCACTGTGGGCACCATATTGGAAGGGTGTTCTTTCCAAATAGGGAGTTTATCTAATACATTCGTGATTGCTTCTTTCACATATATATATATATATATATATATATATATATATATATATATATATATATATATATATATATATATATATATATATATATATATATATATATGTATGTATGTATGTATGTATGTATGTATATATATATATATATATATATTTATGTATATATATGATTGTTGGTTGTCCAGGGCTCTGAATTAACCTATATTGAGGCGCAATACCTGACCCATAAAGCAAAATGGACCACATAGCTTGTATAGCCGCGTGGTCCAGTTCATTTACTGGGACATATCTGCAGCTGAGAAGAAGTGTTTGTGACTGAGGCAAATCTTGACAGCGGTGTACTGGTGGGATCCGCGTGACATAGAACCGGTGTCTGCTGCTGCAGAGGCAGAAGAATGCCCATGTTCTAATGCCTAGGCAGAGAAGCACAGTAATGGATTGATTAGCATTACCTGGGTCTTGCCCAGGGATGGCCTGTCTAGAAATTCAATTTTTTGTATTTGACTCTAATGCTTTTCCTTTTCCTGAACCTTACATTTTGCTGGTGTGCAGGTGTGCTCACATATGGCTGCCATCTTGTCATGAGTTTTTTTGTTATACTTTATGATTAATTTACCATTCCAAGATGGTGGATGGACATTTTCAAATGGTAAATTAAAATATAAAGTATGTGCCTGAATGCTGCACAAATACAAAGAAATTCTAAAAAATGAGTACCCACTAAAAGTGTGCAGCTGTTGTCCCCTCACAAATGTAAGTAAAACAAATAAAAAAAAACATTTAGAGCAGGTGGTTGGACGAGGAGGGTTGTGGAGCTATGGTCGAGTGGGGTGGGGGAGCTACGGGTGGGTAGGGTGCGGGTGTGGGAGGAATCAGGGAACAGAGCAGATGAAGACAAGAATGTGAAAGTCATACACTACCCAGGAGTGCTAAAACAAATTGAAAACCTAGCTCCCGGATGTTAGCAGGGTACAAGATACAACTCATCCAATCAAAACGATGGGAAGCAGATATCCAGCGAGGTATAAAAATAAGTTGGTTAACATTTACCACATATGCGAAACCATGCATGCCATTACAACGCTGTTGTACAACGATTGCATTGTTACAACGCATGCCATTACAACGCAAGTCGTGAGAAACACCACTGAATTATAGCCATCAAACTGAGAAAAAAAAAGAAAGACATTAAATTATGAGCAAGCGATGGACCCAGAGCCAATTGTATTAATTATATCGCAGACAATATTTCTCTCTGTAGGCTAGACCTGAAAATGATGTCTGACGAAACTCTACACACCTATTTACATATTTTAGATTTTTTATGTTTGATCTACATTTTGACTCATTCCTCATCTGGCTCTTTTATATTCCTTTTCCAACATTTACAATTATTATTAATATTATTTCCTCTGAAATAAAATGTGTAGCACATTCTTGACTGTTTTTATGAATCAAGTGGTCAATTTGTTTGTAATAAACTGTCCTGCCATTCGAAGGATAGCTTATGTGACACTTTCTTCCTTTTCCTCAATCTCTTTAAGGAAAATCCAATTAGAACAAAAAATATCTGCTCCTTTTAGAAAGATTAGACTCTACCGAAGGCTGACCTTGTTCGGTATTTGCTAATATCAAAACAAGTCCATTTATAAAACTCCAGCTGCACATGAGCAGTTTTTCCGACCGAAATCAGCTAATTGTTTGTTAATCCGGAAATCAAATAATCTCATTTAATAATGCTGTTACGCAGGCATTTTAATTGTGTTCCTTGATTTCCTGTCAATTCCATTAGCGTGCAGTAATAGGAGCCTTTTCTTTGGGTCTCCTTCAGAGACAACGATAATACTTTCCTTATGATCAATTTACTACTCTTCAACAAAATGTTCTTAAGCGTATTTTGCCACCAGTCCACAAATAAAGCATGTGGTAGTGTCAGGGATATTTTTTTTTCATTTGTAGCAAATGTTTAATTTATTTGACTGGAATTCCATTCCATGCAATTATTTGAATGAATCAAACATTTTGGAAGTCATGCCTCATTTTGTTCAGCCATCTTTTAGGTTTGCTGATTTAGGACTGGGTCAGTTTAGATCTGTGTGTGGAATATTTATTTGTAGGCTTATGTTACAGGTACCTTGCAAGGAGATGGGTAAGATTATGTTACACCACATACCTTGAACATTGTAGACATAGGATAAGGAAAGATATGTGTTGGTTCAGGTAACCCCTGATTATGGGGTTCAGTCCTAGCTGACCAGAGCTTTTCCAAAACGCAGTGCTTCATGACACCTGTTGAAATTTAGGTGATCTGAGGCCTGCCACAGAAGGTCACCTGGAAACCTTTTCCAACAACAGAGCACAACTGTGAAAAGCTATTAGATTCAGTGGCTGCCTATGCCTTGCTAGCCTGCAGAACAGCAGCCACATATACTGTGCTGCATTGCAAGAGAAGGAAAAAGGAGGAAAGTGTAATATTTCTGAGAGATGGCTTTCTCCACCCCTCTCCTTAGCGCCAATGCAGAAATGTTACTCCCGAGTGCCACACACACACCTTTGCACAATAGTGCAAGGGTGTGTGCGTGTAGGGTGTAGGTTTTGTACTAGAAAGAGGCCCTTCCATTGCAAAATACTGTGCTTAGATGAACTTTAAAACTTTCTCACCTTGTATGTGTGCTATACAATGCAGAATGCATACAAGGTCAGAAAAGCAAGGAAAACTAAAAGCATTTTTCCCAATAGATGCTATTTAAAATGGGTGTTAATTTTTGGCGCAAAAACCTGTCTACTTCTTTTGGTAAATAGGGATGTTGCGTCAAAAACCAGGGGTATTTGCATGAGTATGCCCATGCACCATGCATGGAACGCCCCCCTTGGCACTAAGAAATGTAAAGCAGCGATATATGTTGCTTTACGCTACTTTCAAGTGAATTTCCAGTGTAAAACAAGTTTTGCAATGGAAAGTAAATCGGGAAAAAAAGATTTTGCTTTGATTGCTGCACGTCTGTGATGCGTACATGGTGCAAAATCTTAGTAAATAAATAAATATACCCCTTTATCTGATGCTAAATTTCATGTGCAGTGCTTGAAACTTTGCATGGGTTCCAGTGTGACATACTGGTGTGTGATCTTGATGCTGCGAGCAATTTAATGAGTGGATGTGTTTGTCTTGCTGTTGGGTGAGGTATGCTTAGCTTTAGCAACCAAAAGCAAGCATTTACAAAGCCAATAGGCCTGGCAATGGCTGCCAGCCTTCTGCCAATTATTGTTATGGTTTTTGCAAAACGTTATTGTTTGAGAATATGCCAGTCGCAATTATTTGCTAGAGGCAAGAAAAGATTTCTTGGTCGTATTACTCCCTGGTACTGAAAGGAACTAATTTGTTGATGCATGAGAGAGAAAGGAAAAAGGAACAAGGAAAAAAATCTAGGGAAGAAAGAAGGATCAGGAAAGAAAGAAGGAAGGAAAGCAAAAGAAGGAAAAGAAAGAAAGAAAGAAAGAAAGAAAGAAAGAAAGAAAGAAAGAAAGAAAGAAAGAAAGAAAGAAAGAAAGAAAGAAAGAAAGAAGGAAAGAAGGAAAGGAGAATTAATAAAAGAAGGCAAGAATGAAAAAAGACAAGAATACAAAAAAGAAAAAGAAAGAAGGAACAAAAGAAAGAAAGATGGCAAGAAAACAATTAGGAAAGAAAGGAGAGAAAGTAAAAAGAAAACCAAGGATAACAATACAGAACAGTTTCAAATTGACAGAAAAGAATATACAACAGCATTGGCTGGAGATGGGATCTGATAAAGATGGAATGTGTGTCAGAAAACTGCTATCACAACAGGCTCTAAACAGAAAGGTGATTCAAAAGTAATTATAAAGTAAAAACAAATACACTGCACTGCACTGAAGGGGACTAACTTGAGTGTGGATGTGTTTCTTGTGAGAGAGCAAAATGCAGTCACTCAAAGTGGTTTAAGTAGGCTGACCCACCGTCCTATGCTACATGCTGTAGTGGGTAGAAGCAAGATGTGAATGTCACAAGAAAAGACCAATGGATGACGAGAGATGACCAATAGCCCATATATGTAAGTATATTAAACATATTTTTTATAAAATCCAAAGTTTTTGGCTAACATCAGATCTAAAAATAATATTTGAAGGTAACAGTACATGCAGAACAATAATTGAGAAGGAACAGGAGGTCAGGAGAGATGATGTGGTCACTCAAAGTCAAAAAAGAATCCCTGGACTACACATACTTTTCTTCACACTCCTAGATTTCATACACACCAAAACCTTAAAAGGAACAGGTTTTTTGTATATGTATAACACCAATACCAAGATATGACGTTTACACTCTTTGTATTTTATTCGTTTATACTTTTTTTCTTTAAAATTCAGAAAGCTTTCTGAAAGCACTTTAAAAACATGCATAGTATATCACATTTGAGACAATTGTTCACAGTATTTCATCAATGTAAATAAAAACTCAAATTTCTTATCACTAAATTATCAAGACTTTACAATACATAATGAATCACATTAAACAACCCCTTTTAACCTGTAGGTTTAAAAATTCCTACTAACGTGCTTTACTGACCCAATAGCCTCACATTATTTTAAAAACAGAAATTACAGTATCCAAATTGTTGGTATATCTGCTATTTCGTTGGGCTTTTATTGGATTCTATTTTTCCATGCAGATGATGTGGTGACACAGGCAAGGCACAAATCCAGAAGGATATTTCACTGTTTCTCTGCCAAATGTGATAGGAAAATTGGGTTGGATAGACATCTATGAGAGATTTTCTATTTTTGTGGTATTTTATTTTCCCAGCATAACAATAATATTAGTCATCATTATAATGCTAGAATTTAAATTATTATTATTAATATTGTTAATAGTAATGTTAGTAGTACAACTAGTAGTGGTTATATCAAAAATAATAAAAATAGGAATATTAGAAATTATTACTATTATTATTAGTAGTAGTAGTATTGTTGTTAATTGTATTAACAATAATAATGCAATTATAATTACAATAAACATAATAATAATAATAACAATAATAGTAATAACAAGTACAATAATCAAAAAATAATCCCACCTACAATAATAATCCTAATAACAACAACATGATACTAACTGCACCATTACTGAGAATGTACTTTATAATTATTATTTTGTCCACATAATCCTACTTCTCACAGCAGCAGATCTCAACTTTAATTAGTATTTTTTCCATGTGCCCCTAGTTTGAGGATTCCTGTGTGTATTGTCATGTGCTTGAGACAATAAGGTAGGAGCCCTGGAACTTTGACCTTGCTATTCATTTAGAATTTCAGCCCCCACTTCATGCCATGCAGGCGCTGCCCAGTGTCCTCCAATTAGGGACCTGCCAAGGGCTTGAGTCTTTCATCTCTCTGCTTGTATTTGAGAGAGCGCAAACTGAACAAAATGTATGAGTATACCGAAGTTACAAGTAGTACGCTCAAATTATAAAAGAAATGCTATGAGTGCTGAAAATATATTCACCTATATTTCGAATGTGTAGTTAATCTAGAGATTTCATACAGGAGTGGAACTAATGCAGAAATGTGTGAAAATGTATAACCTTATTAGACGTGATTAATCATGATCCATGTCATGTAGCTGCTAATAGAAAGAATGTCATGCTGCAAGGCATAGAGGGGAACGGGCCTTATGGCTAGGCCAGAAGGGTTTAGAAACGTATATATCTTTGCATTGATATGGATTGCACTAATACTATAATGATTTGGTTTATTCGTTGGATTTATATTCCATAGATGTGTTTTTATTAATTAACAATAAGATGCTAACATGTTATTTTAGTTTGACTTTTGCGAGAATTGTTGTAGGCCTGAAGTGATGAAAGGGTTTCTGATTTGCACATACTGGTACAGGCCGAGCTGTGTCAGGAAATAAGTTGCGATTTCTGTTAGAAGTCTATGGGAATGGAGATTCAGCTACGGATGTCTGTCTGCATATGTGAGGGGGATCCAATTAATAATTGGATGAATAGAGTTCTGTTCAAGAGACTGGTGCAGACATGGAGGAGGGTTCAGGAATGTTTTAGGGGGTATCGGCGGGCCGGAGAAGAGTCTGAGAAGCAAGGTCAACGCTAACGCACGAGGCCCAGAGGAAGATCATCATGGAAAAAGCCAGAATCGACACCACGTGAGGGGCGTCTCACGAGGGGCGTCTCGAATGTTGTTGTGTTTTGTATTAGGGTCAGCACCCCGGGGTGGAGTTAGAGCAGATGCCCGAGGACCCTTCAGAGAGCGGATGGGTAGGCAGAGAGGGGTCATGACTGGAGATCATAGGTTTTCACTTAGAGACTAAGTGTGGGTGATCTTCTTAGGAAGTCATTCACAGCTGACACCTTTTGATAGGTTGGGACTCTGTTAAGTAGGGATACCATCTAGAGCAGGGTAGGGACAGTCTAACCTGAAGCCTTCCCTCCTCCTGTAAATGACGGAGAGATCACAATTTGTGTCTATGCTTGCAGCCCTGTTAATTTTGGAACTAGTCCTAGTTGTGTTCTTTGCTCGCCTGAGGGCCTTTCGAGAGCACATGTTTGTAGTGGTGCCCATATATCTTTTGAATCTCATTTTGAGATGTCTGTACTTGCAGTTATCCTTGACTCTGTAATAAATCTTTAAAAGCTAGAAGTAGTTTGTGGTTTTTCTGAGTCAAGTCCATCATTAGCAAAGTTAACCTGGTATTGGATGCACTTTCTTTCCTTAATGACAGGCAATAAAGGTTCAGTCGACCAGAACGGGGTTTAGATCTAGAGTGATAAGATAGAGATCTAAAATCTCGCCCCTGCAGTTGGTAGCTATAGAGGATGGTTGCCTTCTTGAGGAAGGTGATCTAGGCCAGGTTAGATTACCCCAAGGCCCCTAGAGATCGATGACCGGAAGAACCGCCCGCCGAAGAAGGTCCGGATGACGTGAGACAGAAAAGCAGCAGTATCGGTCGAGAGTGAGTATAAAGGGTCATGCGTGTTAGATTGCGGTGTTTTTGTGTTGTATCTATGTTGTAATGTCTGGCGGAGTTGAATGCCTGTAGAGTGACTGCGGAACAGGTTGTGAGCACGCGCAACCGGTACAAATCTTAAGTTCAAGGAGAGCTTAAGTGGTTCGGGTGTATCGGACATCCAGAGTAATTGTCAACCAGTGTGAAGGGGGTCATGAGGTACCATTGATCGCCCGCAGGAACGAGATAGGGGGAACGTAAGAGCGAGTGCGTGATTAACGGACGCTGGTCGGAAGTTACTGTGTGTAAGCAACCTATCAGAGAGACGGAAGACATTTCGTCAGTTGTGGTGACAATTACAGATAGACTGTGGACGTACAGTCAAGAGAAGTGACGGCTTGGTCGGAAGTAGTCATTTTTTCGGTGTATGAATGGGACGCATGTGTGACCGGGAGAGGAGCTGAGAAAGGAGGGGTGCTGCTGCGAAGCGGAGACGAGTGACGTCAGAAAGTGCCGCGCTGGGATTGGCCGGCCGGAGCAAGACCGCGCTGTGATAGGCCAGCTAGCAAAGCCGCGCTAGGATTGGTGGATTGTCATCAGGAAGTAAACAGAATAGCGAGGCTAGAAATTGTACGTTAAACATGAAATGTTTTAAATGGCTAAGAGCAGCGTTTAAAAGAGAGAGGCGGAGATCTTACGATGGGGAAGAAGCCCCGCCAGAGGGTACGCCGGCTTATTATATGGCGACAAATGTTGGACTACACACTATATTGTGGATTTCAGAGTGGAGTAAGATTACAGAAGGAAATGAGGAACTGACGTTTCCAAAGTACGGGACGTTCAGATTAGAGGTGCTACACAGATTAAAAGCAGTCATGACCTCAATGAGACCTATGCCCAGACCGACCCAGTTTGAAGCTCTCAATGCATGGATTAGGGCTGCGCATGAGAGGAATCTGAATAGACGACAAGAAAGGGTGAAACGATCGGTAAGAGCAGTGCAGGATGCCAAATGGGATGCAGATGCCAAAAGATGGAGAGTGCATAACCTTGAAGTAAACAAACTGTACCCAGTATTAGAGGTGACAGGAAATAAGAGCCCATTCGAGGAGGACGATGAGAGCGAGACAGAGGACAGCCTGATAAATAGGTTACTAACAGACAGGCCGCCCCCGTACAATAAAGAGACAGGAAATGTCGAGCCATGCAGAGAAGGGGGACCTGGGATAGGGGAGTATGGACCGCTTCCCACTACAGATTGGGATCCCACGGCAAGTAAAGAGTTGTCTCAACCTAGTCCGGTGCAGAAGGTAGTCGGAAGGTTTGTGGTACAAAGGGTGCCAGAGACGGAGTGTGCCACTTCTTACGCACTGCCAGATGCCCTGCAAGTACCTGTTACTATAGGTCCTATAGTATCGATTTATGATCCAGAAAGAGCCAGAGGGGAGGAACAGGTACGACTGGACAGGGAGAGAGCAGAAATGACAAGGAGGAATGATACAATCAATTCCCCAAGTCAGTTGACAAGACCGAGAGATTGGAGCACCCCAGTACATACAGCAGAAGAACCACCAGGAGATCCGGGGGGCCCTAGATGGCCGAAGGATCTGAGGGGATCAGAGCCGAAATCCTTTCAGGAACTAAGTGAGTACATGAAGAAATGGGATGAGGCAGTAGAGATTCACAAGAGCATCATAGCAGCGGAAGCTGGAAGGGAAAGCCAGGACAGCAGGACCCGGACTCACTGTGGGGCTGACGAAAGCAGTCCGGAGTGGGACGGGAAGGGTCAGGATGGTAGCGGAGACACTCGTCATACCAGGAGGGGAAGTAGACCAGACCTGGAAAACAGGAACCCTGAGTGGGGGGGGGTGTCCCGCCCAATTATCAGCGAAGGGGATAGGAGAACGCAGGAGTACAGGAATAGTTTTAAGTGCGCCCACTATGCGTCTGGTAATAGTGGACAGAACGAGAGTTGCGAGAGGCCTCGCCATAACCCCTGTGACTACGGACATGAACGCAGTCCTGGGGAGATGGGGAGTCGAGAAGGATCTTACCAGACACTGAGTTACACTAGGCAACGAGAGAAAAGCGACAGGGTGGAGAATGGCAGAGAATCCGGCCATGGAGCAAGGGAGGCCAGAGAGAATGGACAGACTGGAATTGGGGGAAACAGGCCCGTGTTTCACCACCTTCCAAGGCAGGATGGCCGAGCATGGGACTTAGAAAGATGGGAACAAGGGAGGACTCTCCTTAACTCCCCCGAGCCTAAGCGTAGGACTCGGAGCTGGGACGGAAGGGAGACAGATGAGCACCCTAAGAAAGACATATTGAGAGCCGAGATAAAAGCCAAGAGACTTGATGTTGCCAGCTTAAAATCAGACCTAGATGACATGGTAGATGGCACCTTGCCCTTAGAGAGAATGGACATGTATGAGCAGGACGAGATACTGTTCATGGCAAAGGACATCACTCGGAAAGCGAGAGCGGCACATGAGAAATTAGTCGAACTGGCAGGAAAATATATGGTAGACCTGTCAAGGACCAAAGCATTACAGGGTAACCATAGGCTACATTATTCAGATCAGGACCTAGATGAGAGAAGAACAATAGGATTAAAAACACACATAAGGGAACTGATCATGGGAATAAGGACATGGAGAGCGCTGGATAAATGGGAAGAAAGGTGGTCCAAGAAAGGGACCGTTAGGAGAAGCATGCTTGGGATGACCCCAGAGGGAGGACTGCAGAGAGTAGAGGCATACCCTTTGCGTGAGGTTGCAAATGGGAACTATGTGCATGTGCCATGGAGTAGGGGGGACTTAGCTGCCTTTACCAATTCCTTCCCTAAATTGAGGGAGAATCCAGTTGAATGGTACAAACAGGTGGAGAGGTTTGTAAAGATCTCCAAAGTACTATGGATAGATCTGAACACACTGTTCGACATTGTAGTACCAGGAGACTTGTGGACAGCATGTAAGGTTAGTGCTGAGTGGCCCACAGCAGAACCAGAGAGAGATGCACGGACCAATGGACCGTCCGAGACAGTAATGGTAAAATACGAGAGAGTGATGACTTGGCTGAAAGACAAGGTGCCAATGCAGGACATAGATTGGGTCAAAATAGATCGAACTAGGCAGGAACCCAAAGAGACAGTTCATGAATATTATGAGAGATTGCTGAAGGCGTTTAAACAATATAGCGGGTTGGATGTAATGGACCCGAAAGACATAGGGCAGTTTGTGTCTAAGTTTGTCTTGGGTTTGAGACCGGATATTAGTTTAATGATTCAGCAACACTTGATTTGTTGTCAAAATAAACCTTTGGATGAAATTCTGAGATATGCTAGGTACTGCTGTGATGAAATAGACTCAAAGGCAAAGAAGCTAAAAGAAAAACTGATGGTGGTGCAGATGCAGTCAGCTGGTAAGGGTTGACAACAGCAACAGCAACAGGGAACAGGGACTGGGGGCAAGAAACAGTATAGTCAGAACAAGGGCAATGAGGAGAACTCCACCTTTAGACCTAGGGTAGACATTGCGGCATTGAAAAAGACGACCAGGTGCCACCAGTGTAACGAGGTGGGGCATTGGAAACGCGAGTGTCCCTACAACGTTGAAATTGGGGAACAAGAAGTAGAGGAGGAAGAGGTTCAAAGCACTCCAGGGAGAGGGGTAACGCCGTACCAAGGAAAGGTGGTCAAAGGGGGGACTCCAGCTCCGCGAGCCCAGTTCCCGCAACCACCCAGAATAGGGACAACGGGAAAGGCCTATAGACAGATGCCTCTTTTCGTAGGAGGAGAGGAATGCTATTACGTTGATCCTTTAACAGGACAGAGAGTAGAGAGAGAAGACTGTACCCTCGGGGCAGCCTTAGATGTGGACCAAAGGGGACCCTATGTTGAGGCCGAAGTAGCAGGGTGCCCCACGACATTTTTAGTAGACACAGGAGCCACCCGATCCACGATAAGATCAGCCGCAGTTCCAGGCCTGCCTATGTCTGGAGAGACAATCCAAGTGGTGGGGGTCGCTAACAGGAGAATAACAAGCCCATTGACAGAACCAGTACAGGTGAAAATAGGGAAATACAGCGATGAGCATCAGTTTGTGGTTTGCGATTCTAGTCCTGTATGTTTATTGGGAAGAGACCTTTTGTGTAAATTAAATTGTACAATATACTGCACCCCGCAGGGAGTGGAGGTATTAACTAATGACGATGATGCTGACTTCAAAGTCGCAAACTCAAGAATATGTGTGGAACTGTATCCCACTTTGACAGTGGATGAGCTCCCATGGGATCTAAGGGAGACCGTGGCACCAGAAGTGTGGGACTTCACTGGGGAAGAGATTGGACTGGTCAAAGGAGTAGACCCAGTGAAAATCATAGTAAAACCGCATGCTGAGTTTCCGAGAACACCACAATATAAACTGACTCCAGAAACGATTGCAGGTATAAAACCCGTGATTGAGTCCATGATTAAGCAGGGAATACTGAAAGAAATCGTGGGCAGTCCGTGTAACTCCCCGATTATGGGTTTGCAGAAACCTAATGGGAAATTCAGGATAGTGCAGGATCTTCGAAAGATTAATAACATAGTTGTCTCATGTTGTCCAGTGGTACCGAATCCATCAGTGATATTGTTTCAGATACCATTCCAAGCTGAATGGTTCACTGTGATAGATCTTTGCCAGGCTTTCTTTTTGATCCCTTTGGACGAGGAGAGCCATTTTCTTTTCGCATTTAAGCTGGAAGGTCGCGTACTAACATGGTGTCGTATCCCCCAGGGGTATACAGAGAGCCCATCGATCTTTAACCAGCTGTTGAAGAGAAATCTTGAAAGTCTAGTGCTGCTCCAGAAGTCAGTTCTGGTCCAGTACATAGACGACCTTCTGGTGGCGTCAGAAACTGAAGAGGCTTGCAGGGAGGACTCCATTGCTTTGCTAAACCACTTAGCCGAAAATGGGCACAAGGTGTCCCCGGGAAAATTGCAGTACTGCCTGACAGAAGTGCAGTACTTGGGGCACAGAATAGAGAAAGGGAAACGGAAGGTGTCCCCAGACAGAATAGAGGCAATCATGAAGATGAATGCGCCTAAAACACAGAGAGAGGTTAGGATGTTCCTAGGGATGGTGGGGTATTGGCGACAGTGGATAGCGAACTTCTCACTGAAAGCAAAACCCTTGCAAAAACTGACGCACAAGGAGGTGAGTGATCCGGTACCATGGGACAAGGACTGTTTGATGGCGTTCCTGCAGCTGAGAGAGGACTTGTGTCGTGCTCCTGCTCTGGGAATGCCTGATTACGATAAAATATTCTTGCTTTACTGTTGTGAAAGAGAGGGTTGTGCTTTGTCTGTCCTGGTCCAAATACATGGGAATGCCCGTAGACCAGTTGCCTACTTCTCGGCTACCTTAGACCCAGTAGCCGCAGTGTTGCCCGGATGTCTCAAATCCGTTGCTGCAACAGGTGTCAGTATCGAACGTTGCGAAAACATAGTTATGGGGCACCAGTTAGAGGTGTATGTGCCGCATTCTGTTGAACTGTTAATGACCAGGACCAAAACACAGCATCTGACCAATAGCAGGCTCACGCGCTATGAGCAAGTCATTCTTGCTGCAGAGAACGTGACCCTCAAGAGATGCTCTGTTTTGAACCCTGCCACCTTGATGCCACTCCCAGGTGACGTTGATGATGATGTATGTACAGACCATGATTGCCTTGATGTGACTGAACTATGCACCAAACCGAGACCCGACATCGTGGATGAGCCACTGACTGACCCCGATGAAGTTTTCTTTGTCGATGGCTCATGTGTAAGAGACAAAGTTGGGCAGTTGAGAGCAGCTTATGCTGTTTGTACAATTACTGGAGTTGTGGAAGCCGGATGCCTGGAAGGAGTACACTCCGCTCAGGTAGCTGAAATTATTGCATTAACGCGTGCCTGCCTGGCAAGCAACCAAATTCGAGTCACCATATACACCGACAGCCAATATGGTTACGGGGTAGTTCATGATTACGGGCAATTATGGTCTCAAAGAGGTTACATGACTTCTTCAGGTTCACCCATTCGTAATGGAGAGTTCGTACGTTTGCTGTTAGAAGCTTTGCAATGTCCAGCAGGTATTGCAGTTGTAAAATGTACTGCCCACACTAGGAATATGGACTTCGTGTCACAAGGCAATAGGTATGCCGACGAAGTCGCGAGGTATTGTGCAGAACAAGGATACTCTTTCACGGAGGTGGAAGTGGGCAGAATAAATGTAAGAACTAAATTAGCCATGATATTGGAAACTGTAGACACTTGGGATGAGTTAAAATGTATGCAAGAAAATGCACCCGATTTTGAAAAGCAAACTTGGGAAACTGCAGGATGTGTGATAGGTGAGGCGCATTTCTGGGTTTCAGCAGATGGAAGAGCAGTGTTGCCCAATGAGATGGTGAGCCCAATGGCCAGACAGATACACGGTCCTGTACATCTAGGGATAGATGCCATGCTGAGAGTATTTAGACAAACCTGGTACAATCCTAAGTTCAGAGTAGCAGCAGAAGCAGTGTGCCAGCGTTGTGTGACCTGTCAGCAGTTGAACATAGGAAAAAGAACACCAGTTGCATTGAGTCACATAGGGAGGTCTGGAGGTCCGTTCAATAGGATGCAAATCGACTTTATTGAAATGCCAAGGTGCAACCGCCTTCGTTATGTCCTGGTGGTTGTTTGCATATTTTCCTGATGGGTCGAGGCATACCCTACACGCAGGTGTGACACCCTCACAGTAGCCAAGTTATTGCTTAGGGAACTCATTCCGCGTTTCGGGGTACCGGCCTCTTTGGAATCAGATAGGGGGACACATTTCAACAGCGAGCTTGTGAAGATGATTTGTGCGGCCCTGAACATAGATCAGAAATTGCATTGTAGTTATCGACCAGAAGCATCAGGAATTGTGGAGCAGATAAACATCACCATCAAATCTCGAATTGCCAAAATGTGTTCATCAACGTCCCTGAGTTGGCCTGACGCTCTGCCATTGGTCCTTATGAGTATCCGTAGTACCCCAGACAGAAGAACGGGACTATCACCGCACGAGATGTTAATGGGGAGGGCAATGAGATTGCCATCAGTACCAACTGCTGCACTGTTAAACATCACAGATGATATGATCCTGGACTATTGTAAGGGGCTGTCTGACGCCATTCATTCTGTGTCCCTTCAGGTGCAGGCTGCCGAGGTTCCATCTAGGGGTGGGCGGCCAGCTACGCTCCGTGCACGGAGTGTGCGTAGTGCCGCCCACTCCGCATTTTGCGGAGCTGGCGGAGCCAGGCGGCACTACGCACGCTCCGCAGACGGAGCGTAGCTGGCCGCCACCCGCCTCCCTCCCGCCCTCCCTAAATACTTTAAAATAAAGGAATGCAATAATTTAAAAAGCACTTACCTTGCCGCCGCTGCCCGCCGCGTCCCCGGGGCTCGTTATCTTCCGTCTTCCGTCTTCTTCAGTAATGCGCGGGCGCCCGCGCATGCGCATTTTCACGAGAAAATGCGCATGCGCGGCCGCCCGCGCATGCGCATTACTAAAGAAGACGGAAGATAGCGAGCCCCGGGGACGCGGCGGGCAGCGGCGGCAACGTAAGTGCTTTTTAAATTATTTCATTCCTTTATTTTGAAGTATTTAGGGAGGGCGGGAGGGAGGCGGGTGGCGGGGCTGGCGGCCAGTGGTTTTGCGGAGTGGGGCTACGCGGAGTGCGGAGGTGGGCGTAGTTTCTCGCCCACTTCGCGTAGGTCCGCGAAGCCCCACTCCGCCAACTCCGCCCAGGGCTAGTTCCATCGTGCCAGGACCTGTGCCATGACCTGTGCCCTGGAGATTGGGTACTTGTGAAGAAGCACGTAAGAAGAAGCTGCCTAGATGTTCGTTGGCGTGGGCCCTACCAGATCATCCTGATCACGAACACTGCTGTGAAGGTGGGAGGCCTGCCCAACTGGATCCACGCGTCTCATACGCGGAGAGATCCAGCACCTCTGGAAGAAACAGCTCCTCTCTCGGATGGAAGTCCAGCTGCGGACCGAGAAGCCATAGAGGGGGCCAGCCAAGCTGTAGAGGTGCAAGAAGAAGCTGGGAACGTCTCTGACCAAGCCGAGGACGGTCAGTACAACAGCGAAACGGACGACGCTACAGAAGGAGGAAGCAGCTGGGAGTACGAATCAGACTCCGACCAGGCTGAAAGAGAGCGCGAGCAAAACAGAAGGACAAGGAGCAGAAGGGTAAGGCGTGGAGAAGCCAGTTGGCCGCAAAGAAGGAGTTCTAGCCTGAGGTCAACTCCAGAGAGAACCCTTGCTCCAATATCTGAAGACTCAGACCCGGATGAAAGTGCTCAGGGCTCTGAAGCACCGGATCTAAGAAGGTCAAGGAGAGTACGTGTGCCTAACAGAAGATACGCCACTCCTGAGTGGTCATATCTGGTGACAAATGTCTTGGGAACGAGTGACAGGGAGGATACGAGCGGTGCTGGTGACCAGCTCTGAACCCATCCATACCGTGGAAGTACAGCTGTTAGTACCCGGAGTCGAAGCAGAAGGGTCACTAACGTTCACACTCCCCAACCCTCCCCGCCTAAGCAAGTTAAAGCACATGTTTTTCACTGAATTGCAATTCCCCGACTTTGGAACAAAGATAACAAGCCATGAAGAGCACATTCTTCGTCTGGAAATATTGAACTATGCTATCCAAGCCGCAGGTCCAAGCCTCATCGTAGATGCTTAAAGACTTTGCAAATAAGCAAGAAAAAGAAGATTACCTAGCGCCTAGGAAGCAGAGAATCTTAGGGACCTTCCTATAAGTTGACGGAGAAGGGCTAGGGTTGTCTGTGTTAAAACATAAAACAAGACTTTGCAAAAGGAGATTGCCAGCTTCCGATTGTGTGGTTCTAAAGACTGAAGGATCAAAGAGACTGTAAAGGAACAGAGAAGAAAAGAATATTGAGTTGAAATAGAAGGAAAGGACCATACTGTCTGAAGAAATGGAGGCCGGTAGCCCGAATCGTAGAGCCAAATGTATAATAGGCATACTAATAGTAGGAGTGATACTTCTAATAGCTTTAGTCGTTACTGTATCATATGTAAGGGGACATGAGAGTGAGGCAAGGGTAACAGATGAGAAGTCTGTAGTGACACCAAAACCCACTGTTGCTGGTATGAAAGGGGAAAACATACAGGAAAAAGCGTTATTAGCAGCAGAAGCCCGTAGGTTACACATGGATGAGTCCCAAGGTGACTATAGGTCAAATGCTTATGCCAAACTTTTGTATGAATACGTGGATGCAATGGAGGTCAAGGATTGCTACGTCTGCATGCAACTGCCGGCGTCTGTAGATGAAGGCATTAGATATCATCACCTCCCGTTGACATATGGCATTACATGTAGCTTATTGCTTAGCATATTTTACGGAAGAGATAGTTTTGAGTATTATTTCTCTAACTATGATTCTGTGTTACCAGAAGTCCCAAATTATAAGCAGATGAATAAGTGGGACTACTGGAAGAGTGAAGACAGATTGGCCAAGTTCTTCATCCCTTGGGTTACCTTAGATACTTCACATGCCCGCAGAAATAACCTGACATGCAAAGTGTCAGAAGTTGAAAAGAAGTTTATAGGGCAGGTGGATGATCGATATAGAAGGCAAAAGATTTTGAAAAAATCAGGACAATGGAAAACAGATTGGACCGAGGAAGAAAAGGCACATAAGAGAAATGCTAGTAGCGGTCCAATTGCGTTGGATAAAACGCAGAGAGGGAAGTTATGTCTTCACAGAAGCAAAACGTACTATGAAAATGTATTCGTAGGGGAAGTCAGTTGTGAACATGCTTTCAAATTAGAATATTACACAAAGGATTTCTTGAAAGGAATGCAAGTGATTCCAAATGTATATTTTGTATGTGGAAGAAATGCTTACGTGAGACTACCTGACAATTGGTATGGATCATGTTACTTGGCGATTGTCTTTCCCAAAATATATCATGCTCAAGACTTAGAGATCATCGAGGGCAAGGCCTCGACAAGAGGGAGAAGAGACCTAGGAGATGCTGAATTAGTTGGAGATGTATTTGGAGCTGCATTTCCTCTCTTAGGACTGATCCTCAATGATGTTAAAATCAGGCGACTGGCAACAGTCGTAGATAGGTTGTCTGCCAGCACTGCTAGATCCTTAATGCTGGTGGAAGGAGAGATGCAATCGATAAGGGCCATGGTGCTTCAGAACCGTCTTGCATTAGACGTTCTACTAGCCAAAGAAGGCAGAGTCTGTAAGGCTTTGAAGGTCCAGGAATGTTGCACTTACATTCCAGACAATTCAAAACCTCTTGAGAAGGTTATTATGAATATAACCAATATTCACAAAGAGATCGAAGACCTAACTAAAGTAAATGTTTGGGAAAAAGTGGGTCATGGAATGGGGGAAGTTGGAGGTTGGTTCGCCAACCTAGGGAAGAGTTTTGTATGGTATGTACTGAAACCTATCATCATAATAGTGATCTGTGTGATCATGTTGTGGGGATTGGTGAGGTCGTATCAATGGTACAGATCGAATAGGTTGGAGAGATCTAGGAGAGAGCAGTTACAGAGATTGGCTGCAATGCAAGACAATCAGTACCGGAGTCTGAGGGCTCTAGAAACGCAGAAACGAGGGGCAATAGCAATTAGTTCAGTTTAAATGTTGGTGATGACCCCTATAGGTCATCAAAGGGGGGGAACTGAGAGAGCGCAAACTGAACAAAATGTATGAGTATACCGAAGTTACAAGTAGTACGCTCAAATTATAAAAGAAATGCTATGAGTGCTGAAAATATATTCACCTATATTTCGAATGTGTAGTTAATCTAGAGATTTCATACAGAAGTGGAACTAATGCAGAAATGTGTGAAAATGTATAACCTTATTAGACGTGATTAATCATGATCCATGTCATGTAGCTGCTAATAGAAAGAATGTCATGCTGCAAGGCATAGAGGGGAACGGGCCTTATGGCTAGGCCAGAAGGGTTTAGAAACGTATATATCTTTGCATTGATATGGATTGCACTAATACTATAATGATTTGGTTTATTCGTTGGATTTATATTCCATAGATGTGTTTTTATTAATTAACAATAAGATGCTAACATGTTATTTTAGTTTGACTTTTGCGAGAATTGTTGTAGGCCTGAAGTGATGAAAGGGTTTCTGATTTGCACATACTGGTACAGGCCGAGCTGTGTCAGGAAATAAGTTGCGATTTCTGTTAGAAGTCTATGGGAATGGAGATTCAGCTACGGATGTCTGTCTGCATATGTGAGGGGGATCCAATTAATAATTGGATGAATAGAGTTCTGTTCAAGAGACTGGTGAAGACATGGAGGAGGGTTCAGGAATGTTTTAGGGGGTATCGGCGGGCCGGAGAAGAGTCTGAGAAGCAAGGTCAACGCTAACGCACGAGGCCCAGAGGAAGATCATCCTGGAAAAAGCCAGAATCGACACCACGTGAGGGGCGTCTCACGAGGGGCGTCTCGAATGTTGTTGTGTTTTGTATTAGGGTCAGCACCCCGGGGTGGAGTTAGAGCAGATGCCCGAGGACCCTTCAGAGAGCGGATGGGTAGGCAGAGAGGGGTCATGACTGGAGATCATAGGTTTTCACTTAGAGACTGAGTGTGGGTGATCTTCTTAGGAAGTCATTCACAGCTGACACCTTTTGATAGGTTGGGACTCTGTTAAGTAGGGATACCATCTAGAGCAGGGTAGGGACAGCCTAACCTGAAACCTCCCCTCCTCCTGTAAATGACGGAGAGATCACAATTTGTGTCTATGCTTGCAGCCCTGTTAATTTTGGAACTAGTCCTAGTTGTGTTCTTTGCTCGCCTGAGGGCCTTTCGAGAGCACATGTTTGTAGTGGTGCCCATATATCTTTTGAATCTCATTTTGAGATGTCTGTACTTGCAGTTATCCTTGACTCTGTAATAAATCTTTAAAAGCTAGAAGTAGTTTGTGGTTTTTCTGAGTCGAGTCCATCATTAGCAAAGTTAACCTGGTATTGGATGCACTTTCTTTCCTTAATGACAGGCAATAAAGGTTCAGTCGACCAGAACGGGGTTTAGATCTAGAGTGATAAGATAGAGATCTAAAATCTCGCCCCTGCATATTTGGCCAAGAGCAATATGTTGTTTATTTAGATAAGGTTTTCTCTTATGATGTCCATACTAAAAATAGCTACACAAAAGGCCTGATTCAAAATGGTAAACTTACATTTTTGTGTAAGTTAACAATTTTTTGGCCATGCACAGACTTTGAGTTTAATTTTACTAATAGTAATGTATGACTGTGGAGACTCAGCACATAAAAAGATATATGAGAAGCGTATCCTTTTATGTGGGGAGTCTCAGCAGCCGTAAAACTACTATTAGCAAAATTAAACTCGCAGGGCCCGATTCACAAAAGTAAAATGAGAGGAAAGTCTAACTTTACGACTTTTGGTATTCACAAAGGGAGTTTACTAATCGTAAATCCCCGTTGTGAACCCCCAACAGTCGTAAAGGTCAACTTTTGGTATTCACAAATGGCATTTATGAGTAGTAAATGCCCTTTGTGAATACCAAAAGTCGTAAAGTTAGACTTTCGTCTCAGTTTACCTTTGCGAATCGGGTCCGCAGTTTTTGAATACCCAAAAAATAGTAAACTTACACAAATAAATCAGCCCAATAAATACATGAAGGGACGATTTAACTCAAGACCACATGAGCGAAAAGATTGAATTCTATTCAACTATATCAACAAGTACTTTTGCTTAATGTGTGCCAGAAAGTCTGATGACTATTTACAAGGGATAACAGCCTCAGAGCCATTAAAAAAAGAGACTGCCAGTTAATCCTCCTAAAAACAAGTGTCTACTCAGGACACCTGGCTGAGATAAAGTGCAATTAACATAGGAAAAAACCCAGTCAGCTCTTGGCTTCTGTTTTGCTGACCAGACATTGTGATCATGATATAAAAATGTAAAATACATTAGCCTAATGACGAGTGATCATCTTGCACCAAAATGAACTTGTAATAATAACCCAAAACAACACACAAGGATGATCCACTTTGCAGCACAAAGATTGCAATAATGAGGCTTCTGCTACTTCAATTCATCAATGTCTGACAATTGAACGACATAATTAAAAGTATAATTTAAAACAATTTGGCAAAGGACTCTAGAGGTTGACTCACACATGCATTTATGGGCTCATGAAATAGAACAACTGGAGTACTACTTCATGTACTCATTAGCAGTGCTTAATTTGAGCTGGTGGTTTCCGGTGCTCAGCACTGGTACTTAATCATGAACATTGGCGGTTTTCATGAGCACCACTTAAGGACACATTTATTTCTGGTAGGCTCAGAGTTTAAGGGCCATATGTATCAAGCCTTTTGCGAATTGCAAAGGCCGAAATGCACAGAATTTCGGCCTTTGCGAATCGCAAAAGGCCTTTTTGCATGTATTGGTATGTATGAAATATTCGCAAAAGAAGGAATAGCAAAGATTTGCGATTCCTTATTTTGCCATAGCATTTAAGGAATCGCAATTTTGCGATTCCTTAAATGCTATGTATGTAGCATTTTTGGGCTGCGAATTATGGTTAAGAATTCGCAAATTACCACCAACTTGTAGTTGATAGTAACTTGCAAATTCTTCAAAAAATGCAAAATTTGGCATTTATGAAGGTGGCATGTGATGCACACACATGCCCATAGGGCATGTATGTGCGCCATATGCACACTCATGTACATTTCAGGGGTGGAGCAGGGTGTCTTTGAGACACCCCTGCACCCTTGAAATAATTCTCAAATTGCGATTAGCAAATTGCGAATTCTCAATTTGAGAATTATTTCGCAATCATTCCTATGGGCCTCCTGGCCCATAGGAATGCTTTGGAAATTATTCCTTAAATGCGAATTCGCAAAATGCGAATTCGCAAATAAAGAAGATTAAGGAATCGCTAAAAAAAGCGAATTTATTCATACATACCATTTTGCGATTCCTAAATAGCGATTCCTTAAAAACCGCTATTTAGGAATCGCAAAAGGGTTTGTTGATACATATGGCCCAAAGTGATTTTCCCAGAATCACAGGATGTCAGGCAGACACCAAGACTCAAACCTCATTTCCCAGCTCCAAAGTCGGGAGCTCTGACCATTATGCCACATTCTCTCCCCACTTTCGTGGTGAGTAGTTGGTTCTGTTTTAGGCGGCACGGACAGAAGCCAAGGGCTGGTGCAAGCTGCCTCCCTGCATGAGTACAGCACTTATTTCTTTTTTACAAATTAACCACTACTCATCACTTTGTGAATCGGCTACCAAATGTCCAACTCCCTATTAGTAAAGGTGCAAAGAGGACATAGACCTTTCTTACTATAACAGAACTGTATCAATATTGCCTCTGTGTTCCCATTTATTCCAATTTTACTTATTTGGGGCCAATTCACAAAGTCATTTAAAAGGTATGTGAGTATGACTACAGAAGGACAATTTCACCTACTCATAAACACCTTTGTGAATTGGCCCCTAGGACTTTTCAAATCCTTTCTAATGTAAAATGCATTCCTAATTTAATATAATAGTATTCGGTCCTTCTGCCACTTGCTGGCACAGTAATCTCAACACAGAATCCAACAGAATATGAGATCCCTGAAAGGCTCAAAATAAATACTTTGGGACATATTCACAAACTTCATTTACTACTATTAATCACTAACCTACTTGCGGAGGTCTACACCGCCACTTCTATGGTCTTTTCTGTACAGATATCTCTGCCACAGCTATGAAGAGCTATGAAGATCTCTGCACAGATCTGAATCACTTTCAGTATTAGATTGGGGAAGGATGGTGGAGAGTGGCTGGAAAATGGGGAATACTTATGACTTAATGGGAGAGTTTAGGATGGAGTAAAGAGTTGTTTAAAGAGAGCAACTAAACATATACACTTTTATACAACAGGATACAGTAGAATCAAATACATATAATGAATACTGCACAGCTCCATAAATCACATCTTAATGGCACACTTAAGTTTCCAATCACCCAAAAGCAAACATTACAATGGGACCATTTGATCCATATTAGGTACAAACACCAACACCAGAATCAAAAAATGATGACCATGTCCTCCACAAGGACAGCATGTTGGTCATTCCGCTGCAATGCTCTGCTCATGAGCTATTTCCATGACAAATAATACAGAAAACTATGGAAACTAATTGAAACATCAGTGACCACATCTGACATTAGAAAGACAAAAAACTGGCAGAGGAGAATTAAAGTTCCAATCAGGCTCATAGCATCAAGGTGTGGTTGTGAGACTCTGAGGTCAGTTATGCTCACAGCAGTGAGGCACAGATGCAGCCTATAGGCCAATCAAGATTACAGAGGTGAGCTGCATCTTTGGCCACTTAAGCCTATCAGGGTCACAGTAACAAGGTGTAGTGAAAACTACACAGAGTGACAGCTGCAGTAGACAGTGGAAGTGGCTTGGTCGGGTCCATACAATCTTGGAGCACTTTTCAGGAAGCAACCACACACAGACACTGAAAGACTCGATATTTATATACAAAAGTACCAAGGCACTCTTAGATAGTCCATACAATAGTGCTAGTTCGTAGCTGCAAAAAATGTACAAAGGCAGTCCTGAATGATTTTGCTTCTTTTTATTGTCCAGTCTTTTCGTACAAAACAAGCACAAATGCAGCCGACACATGTTTTGTCCTATGGCCTTTTTCAAGGCTGCAAACAACATATACACAGACGTTTACTTACCACTATCTGATCAGACATCCTATCTATATGTAACCAATCTAAAAGACACATTAAATCTGTGTACAACTGCAACCTTATTTTCTTATTGCAAGCGATTTGATGGAAATAGTGCGATTGACGGAGACAGATTCCCAAAACGTTGATTGTGATACCAGATCCTACCACCAAGACATAAGCCTTGAATGCCATAAAATACAAATAAAGAACCCATGTATTAATTCTTAACCGAATAATATATAAACGTGTGACTCCTCATAGACATACCAAGAGTGACAAGTGTATCCCACTCCGTGACACCTCAATAAATAAAGATATACATGCTAAAGAGAACACAAAACAAAAACCTCAAAATAAATTCCTACCAAACAGTAATGAAATGTAAATAAAGGCTAGAATAGGTCAGAAATAGCTGGTCCCATGAAGGTCACCTCACTAACATGTTCCTGTATGAATGATGCGATCTGTTCTTAAAACAGAATTGAAAAGGAGATGGTTTTCAACCGCCACTACTGCAATATAATCACCAACTCGAACTGTGCATACACTGCACTTGCCTCAAGGCAAAAAGGTTCAAAACAATTAATCATGCTCAATTTAATAGCCTATCATAAAAGTGTGCAGCATTGAGACAACAATAATGCACATCATTCATTCTGTTGGGTAGCTTGCTAACCCCAAACTATATAGTCCAACTTTAAAGACCATTAGAGCCATGCTGTATCTCACCACCGGACAAGCTAACTGTATTACATCGTGCCCATTACAACAAAAAGTACCCAGGAGTCAGAAACATATTCTACTCACAGACAACCAGTTGCACGACAAAAGAAAAGAGTGTGGAACAAATGTGATTAAACACGTAAAACCATTAAGACAGAAATACGTGCAACACAAAACCAAGGTGAGAATTTTCCCATCAGTTGTCTCTCTGTACCACCACTATTACATCATTTGGGTTCTCCTTACCCAGGAGTTAGTGTGCACACAGTCACACAAGTTGTGAAGAAAGGACTGTGCAAGTAAGAAGACTCCACAATTGTTATTACGCTAAGTGGTGTCAGTGTGGTAGTACAACTGAAAAAGCAGTGCAAGTGGAATTAGTGAAGTGAATAAAATTAGGTGAGACTGAGTAGAATGATTAATTGTTAATATTTTCTCTCAGCTCCCTAAGCTTAAAAACAATAGTGAAAAGTGAAAGAAAGCAGATTTAACATAATATCCATGGGTTTAATCCATCACCATTCTTTAGCTCACTCCACCACTCCAGTTCAGACATGGCCATATGCAAATCAGTCTGACCCTGTGCTTCATGGGAACAGTCCAGCCCGAACTGCCAAGCCATGTCTTCCCTGGACCGGAAACAAGCATTCTGGGACCGGTTTCGGATTCATAATCCTCATCAGCCAGGCTATCTTGAATCCAGTGGTAGAGTGAGCAAGGGACCCACGTCTGGGCATACCTTGCCAACTTAGGGCGAACAAAGTGATACATGAGTTACAGACTGATTTGCATATGACCATGTCTGAAATGGGGTGGTGGAGTGAACTAAAGAATGGTGATGGATTAAACCCAGATCAGTTGACTGGGATTGAGTGTTTGATTTGCTCAAACGCTCCGCCCATCATCCCCTTTTGTATCGCTTTGTTCACATTGATCTTTTGAGGTGTATTAAATATTTGGGGCTGAGTTTAGCTTAAGTCGTTTAGTTTTGCTTTGAGAAACATGATTGACACAAACATAGGGGTTTGAGATGTTATCTTAGGGCCTCCAGATGAGTCTACGGCACTGGGACACATCTTTTCTGACCCCTGGACTTTCATTGAGCAAGTTGGTGCATTCTGGGAGGTGTAGTCTTAGTTTATTTTAATGAAACCAATTGGAGTAAAAACACATAAAATCCCAGGAAATAAAAATTGGAAAAAAGTGAAGTCATCTTGTCACCGTCTCACTTGCCTGACGCATGGCCGCCAATTTTAACCCTATTTTATGCAGAGGATGCGCCTCTGATTGACAATCCACAGAAGCAGGTGCATGCGGGCAGGAAAAATAAATAAAATTATGGAAAACCAAAAATAATCTTGTCTGTGTGAAATGAACCCGCGTGTTATTGGTGCGCCCGTCGCCTAAACATTCTGACAGATCTTCGGCGTTGTATCTTGAACTATTTCCTCGCTAGGGCTTTATCTTGGAGATTACACATTGAGGAAATTCGTGGAACAGAAAGAATACAGATAGCAGGCCTGGAAAGATTGTATCTGGGGGAGAGGAGCAATTCATAGATGTCAGCTTTGAAGGCGTAGGACCCTGTAATCTGCTACTGCGCTTCGCATCTCCCTGAAGATGAATTAAGCGCCAGTACATCAATATTTCAGAAGCTACAATTTTGCACTTAATTATGTGGGTGCCGGCTTCTTCTGCCTGGCTGCAACCACCGCATCTGTGTGCAATTTACTTCCCTGTACAATAGCGCCTGTCTCTTCTCTATTGTGAGCAAAGCACATTGAGGGGCTGTGGCTTTCAGATGTGGCTTTGAACAATAATGCACCCAGAATGGTGCCAAAATGCATTCAAATTGCATATTGTAATCTTGTGCGGAAGATTTGCCTTTGCAGGAGATACTGATGTGTTTTTGTAATTGGTATTAAAGAAAACAACAAGGTTTAATGAACTCTACTCCTGAAAAAACACTGTACACGCAGTGATAAGAGCTGTAATTCTGTAATTGTGCATGTTTATCCGGTTCAGATGAAAATACAATGACAGATTCAATTGACAGGACACAATGCCATAGGCAAAGATGTGCAGTCTGTTCTCAACACTGCCTCTGTGGAAATTACCTATAAATGATCCTACATGCCGGAGACTATGCTTGTGTTGAATTCATTTCCAAACTGTAGTATTATTTCATCCACACTGAATGCCCACCTACACTGGGGTCCGTCTCCGTGCTTATTATTGACATATTTCCAATAGGAGAGGTATTGCACAAATATATATTTTTTAGCTAAGAACTCTAAATTGGTTTCTAGTTAGCTGAAAAAGAGTCCATAATACAAAGGAGATTATATACTTGAATATGTTTAAACATTTTTTTTTAAATTTGTTCTTGTACACATGGGGCCCGATTTCGATGTCGGGCGGAAGCTTTGTTAATGTTAATGTTATGGGTGTCTTATATAGCGCTCGGCTACTCCATGGAGTGTCCCGGCACTTTTTCCAACCCACAACAGACTACAGAAAAGAAAGGCAGAAAGGAAGAGGGAAAAAAAAACAGGTTACTGTCCATACAGCCATCCATCCGACAACGATGGTTTCTTTCCGACCACCATATTACAATACAAGCAGTTGGCAGGAAAATTGTGGGGGGTTTCCGCTGTGCTTCCGACAGGCTCAAGGGGCCCGTCAGCGCATTGGAAGGTCTCATAATCCCATAATGATGGCAAAGCAAGCCTCAGCTCTGCTGTCGAGATTATAATGTCACTTTCCACCTGCCCTTTCATGACTGTCTGTCCGCCATGATAAGACATGACTTTCGGGGTCCTTAGCAGGGCCCCCTTCCCCGCTGGCCCTCCGCCATGTGGGGGCACATCCGTGCAGCATGTGGCACGCACCGCATGGTACCTGCCACACAGTGCAGGGATGTTTAAAAACATCCATTTAACAATTGTGGCTTGTGCTGCGGGCCTTTTCCACCTGCCACACAAGCTACAATTGTAAAATGGATCTTTTCGACCGCACTATGGGCGGTCAAATTCAAGTTCTGTGGACACAACTGCCAACCTAAAGGTGGGACGGTTCCATTTCACAATGGTGTCGGTCAGACGCAAGGCCGGCCAACATCGTAATATGGCCCTGTTAGAAAATGGGGGTCTCTAGTTGGCAGAGGTAGGTTCCTTTGTCCAAATGGGCACCCTTGCCTCAAGTCAGGGTAATGGGCTACACTTCTAAAATAACCCCTGCTCACCCCCTTGGTAGCTTGGCACGTGCAGACAGGCTTATCTCAGAGGCAGTGTGTAAAGCATTTGTGAACACATACAGTAATACAGTGAAAACACTACAAATGGCACCACACTAGTTTAGAAAAATAAGTAATCTTTACTAGTCCTTACACAAGACCAAACAACAAAAATCACTTTACTTCTAAAGTACCTTAGATGCGTCACGCAAACAAACAAAAGGGTCGCAGGCAAGTTGATGCACCATTCCCTACACTTAGGGGAGTGGATGCTTCGGTTCCTTACAGCTGCGCAGGGGAGTTGAGACTCGCTTCCTTATTGTGTGGGGAGTTGATGCGTCATTTCTTACTGCGCCCCGGTGAGGATGCGACAAGATGGTGCCTCGATGCGATGCGACGATCCGGTGTGATGCAACAAAATGGCGTCTTTGATGCGATGGACAAAGTTGGATGCGATGCGTGCATGCCCGACGGCCATGCAGCGACTCTGTAATTTGTGACAGGCCCTGCAACACGCTTCTCTGGTGATGCGAAGATGACCTCTGCAGCAGCAACACACTTCTCTGGTCGATGAAGCGACGGCGAACAGCTGAGGCGGAGGCACGCTTCTTCGGCGATGCAATGGCAACTGTTGCGTAGGCGACACGCTTTTCCTCGTTGCGTCGTGCTTCCAGCTCCCAGCTACACTCAGTCTTCTTAAAGGACATAAAACAACAGTAGGCACCTCTCTGCAGGTAGAATTCCCAGCAAGGGAATTCAAGGGAGCTGGTGGTGAAGTCTTGTATCCCTGAGACTTCAGACAGGAGGCAAGCACACTTCAAGCCCTTGGAGATTCTGCCTCAAGATTATGAATAGTTCACAAAATTCCTTTTCCCCTTTATTCGCCAATAAAGTAACCACTGCAGGCCAACCCCACAAATAGCAAAACAGCACAGTGGCAGTCTCCTCCTTCAGCTTCCTTGGTTCTTCTCCTTGGCAAAGGTTTGTCTTGATTCCCAGACGTGATCTAAAGTTCTGGCGTCTGGGCCCCAATATTTATACCAGTGAATCCTTTGTCCTCTGAAGGCAGAGGGTGCCTGTGCCCAACCAAAACCAGTTCTGTACAGCTTCCTGGCAGGAGGTGGAGATAGAATTGTTGAAAGCAGACCTGGCCCAGATAGCTGAAAGGAAATCTCCTCCCCCTACTCTCTATTCTATGAGGGCTTAGGTCAGTGAAAGGATATCTCTGCCCCCTACTCTCTATTCAATGCAGGTCCTATTAAGTCCAGCCCTGACCCATCAGACTGCTGGAGCTAAGGCCCTCTCCATCCCCCTGTCACTCACAAACCAGACATGGAATACACAAACCTAGAAGAGGTATGCCGGATAGTTAGACAAGAAAAATACCTACTTTCTAAAAGTGGTATTTTCAAACACAGAATGTTAAAACCACCTTCACTAAAAGATGTATTTTAACATTCTGAGTTCAGGCATACTAAACTCGAATTTCTACCTCATTTCCTGGGTCAGTTAGGATTAAAAAAGTTATAATCAAACTGCCCATTCTGGCCTAGGGGAACAGGTAACCTTGCAATAGTGAAAAACGGAATTGGCTGCAATTCACTATCAGGACATGCCACACACATCAGGGCATGTCCTACATTTCACATACAATGCACCCTGCCCATGGGGGAACCTTAGGTCTTCCTTAGGGGTGAATAACATGTAGAAAAGGGAAGTTTTAGGGACTGGCAAGTGTGTGCATTTGCCAAGTCAACATGGCAGTCCCAGTCTGCACACAGGCTCTGCAATGGCAGGCCTGAGCCACATTTTACAAGCAGCAGCATTTGATTTACAGGCCCTGGGCACACATGGTGCACGGTACTAGGGCCTGACAAGTAAATCAAATAAGCCAATCATGGAGTCACTAATCCATTAAAACGATTTACAATAGGGAGCACTTGCACTTTAACACTGAATAGCAGTGACAAAGTGCCCAAAGTATCTAGACCAGCAAACCTGTAGTAAAAACAAAGGAGGCAACAGCAAATGATGGAAGGGAGACAAACGCCAATGGTGTCAGGTCTAACAAGCCCCATGCCCCTTATTACAAAATCGATTTTAACCCACATTAATAGAGAACAGTCAACACGTTTCATTTCCACATCGTGGCACTTTTTCAGGGCTAATCAACTAACTGTCTGTGGTATATGTTATATCCCTGCTCTGTCCAGAAGTCCTTTTTCTATACCTATACATAACAATGAAAATCCCTAAAGTATGAGTTGTCATTGCTGTAACTTTCAGGACGAACGAGTTCCAAAATATTTATCTGTGGTCATTGTGCTAACCTCCATTACTTCGGTTTCACTAACCTACAAATATGGCATGAGGGCGCCTTTCCACTGGTATGGCAACTCTGTAAGAATCCGCTGTAGAGATCTTTGTTTAATTTACAGGTCATGGGTTCGAATCCTAGCAGGGCAAGCTCAGTGTTTCATACTTACAAGGCCCAAATGAGCACCTAGGTGCCTTGAAATGATCAAATCTGTCACTTGAAGCACTTGGATACACAAGGTTCAAAAGCTTCATAAAAAAGTTATAGTGATGAATTTATGGAAAAGGCACATTATAATTATGGTTATGTTAGTAAAGTTGTGTTATGTTTTGGTGGGAATTGATACAGGAGTGCACATTGTGTCAACAGAATGACTGTCATTTATTGCAACTAATGTTTATTAGAGCTGGAATGCACCAATTATAATCTTCTTAACTACATAAATATAGTGATTTGTCGCAGACCCAGCAAGAGAACCTCCATCAAAGTGCTGTCTTAAAGCCAGATGCAAAATGGTTGTGGATTTTACAACATGAAAAAGAGGATATCTGGAGGAAAAGAAATTCTTTGAAAATGGTCTAGGAAAATATATGCAAATCTTTATACTGTCTGCATGCACTGATAGTCACAGGAATAATTAAGTTTGCCTTAACAGAGTCAAACAGAGGTGTGGGGGAGGCAGCAGTTGATCCTATGTTCACTCAGACTGTGCCTCAGATTTACTGACTTGCGTGATGGTAAAATGACGCTTAACAATTACAAACAACTGTGTCGATCAACGTTTGCGTGCCAAATGATCTTTGTACAGAAAATTGCAACTGGGCTGTGGTAAACCACATTTTAACTCGTTCGGTGCGCGTGTCAGCCAACGGCCATCAAAAGCACTACCTGGCTAGTGCTACGCACGTCCTATGGCCGACGCGGCCCGCCCACTCATTAAAAGTCCTGCATCGCAGCGGAATTTGTGCTGCGGTTAATGGGTTAATGTATAGCAAAAACACCCGGTGATTCATTGAAAGATGCCATAATAGGGCAAGGACAGCGCAAACAGCCCCAGGTTTCCATGCACAAAAATATGAACTCAAGGCAGGCAAAGTAGCATGGCCTGGCTTTGTTTTGAATATTAACACCAAATGAAAACAGGCACAAACAATTTTCAAAAGTAAACTCAGTGGCGGCTCCTTCACTAAGGCGGAGGAGCGTCACCCCACTGCTTCAGCTGCAAGCTGAATACAAAAAAAGAAAATTATAATAACGTTTGATATTTTCATTCTGTTTTTTTGTATTCAGCTTGCAGCTGAAGCCAGGCTCCCCGGGAAACAGGGGCAGGAGGGGTGGCAGCACTTAAAGTGAGCATGATGCTTCGACCGGCTGTCTCGGGCAGGCGAAAGCGTCATGCGCACTCTGCATGTTCTCCACCCAGGCTGTATTACAGCCCGGGTGGAGAACATGCACAGCTTGCCAGCCCCGGTCTGAGCACCGAACCATGCAGCGACGGCTCGTGGAGGGAGTTACGGTGGGGCAGGAGGGTGGGGAGGGGGAGGGGCAGCGCGGAGGTTGCTAAAAACCGGCATATGGATAATTGCAGGTAAGTAAACAATTTAATTAATAAAACGAATTTCGTAGTGCGCCTTGCATCGCAAAATGCAATGCAGTGCGAGCTACGAAATTCGTTTTATTAATTGAATTGTTTACTTACCTGCAATTATCCATATGCCAGTTTTTAGCAACCTCCGCCCTGCCCCTCCCCCTCCCCGCCCTCCTGCCCCACCGTAACTCCCTCCACGAGCCGTCGCTGGAACCATGGCACTCAGACCAATCACAATGCTGCTAAGACAGGTTGTGATTGGTCAGGGGATTCTGGGAGGATGTGTGCTTCCTGACACGAGTACAGAGAAAGAAGAGGCGGCGGCCGGTAGTCAGCGGTAAAGAGGTAAGTACTTTTTATTTTTAAATTATTCACCCCTCCCTAGTTCCGCCCCAACACCCCTGGCCGGGAGCAGTCGCTACTGATTAAAGTACAATAAATTTCTACATGTTATTTTTGATAAAAATACATATATTACGCAATGTACCCTTAGGTTGTTGTGTGTGTGTGTGAAGAGAATTGTACAAAAGGGTATTCATCGACTATAAAACTAATGCAAGACACTACTCTCTGCCTTTGCACTATGGGGGCAATGCTAGACGTGTTCACCCTCATACAAAAGCAGCATTATAATTTTCTTTTCATGGTTTAGGACATCAGCGTGTGACATTAACCGCATCGCTGCGGCGGTTATTTTTCCGCTACGCGGCTTTTTTCTAAAAGCCGCGTTAGATGACGAGCTGAGCTTGTCATCTGCACACGACCACCGTGGCTGATGGCGAGCTGAGCTCGTCATCAGCAGCGAAGAGGTTAAGGACCTGATAAAGAGTCGTTCGGGTAATTGCGACCCATGCAGAAACTCCTTTTTACACATGGATTGGAATTATGAGTTTGAAGGTATTTATTGTAACGAATGCAGTAAATAACTTAACCCTCGTTAAATTTCGTCAGTCAATTCTGCTGAAAATTAATGGGGGAATATGTACGGTGTTTACCATATCATGTAGATTTTAGTGCGTTAAACTCCAAAATTGCATGTTATGAAATTAGTAAATTAAATATGTGTTGTTTGCATAACAGTGCAAAATATTAGATTCAGTAAAGGATGTCATTCAATTCTTGCACCGTGTTTGTGTAATACTCTGTTATTTCATTGCTTCAATGAACATTTTGTTCAAAAGGTTAGCCAGAATCCTGTCCAGGGCAGGATGCTGTGATTGTCTCACGGGTTTCCTTCTTGATTGCTCTTGGAAAGGCTGACCCCTCCCCATAGCAACAGCTACAATCATGCACTTAATATACTCATGAAAGGTGTCAAGTGTCTTCTTAAGAGAGTTCCGGTCAGGATGAAAAAGTACAAAAGGGCATATTAAACACTTCTTGGCACCACTGGTAGTGGTTGATTAAAGATGATGAATTATGCAAGTGCAGAATAGCAAGGTACCAAAATGACCCAGAGACGGGGTCGAGGAAGAACTCAGCATAATGGTTTCCAGGAGAGAGTTCAGTTAGGATTTTTTCTGCAAAGAAAAAAGCAAAAATAAAGGTTAGTTATGGTATCCGGTGGATGATGCAGCAAAAAATAGGGATACAATAACGTTGTGCTACCTCCTTCTCTGAACAAGCTTACTTATATTTTGTTCAGACATTACATTGGTGGACAAAGAGTTAAAATCATCTTGGACTGATTTCCAGACACCAGCCTCTGGTCTTGCAGAAAATCTTTTGCTGTGACTTTTGCCCTCATAAATAGGGCTTTGCCATCCCGTTGGCCAACCCATTGCACAGGTCTGCCTACCGCACCCCATTAACCCCTCCCATGCTCATGACGAGCTCAGCTCGTCATGAGTCACAGTGGTCGTGAGCTGAGCTCGTCATAACGGTCAGAACACTTGCACGCGGGGCTAATTCCCCTGCTGTGCTGAACGTTCTGAAGAAACGGGTGTGGCCGTGACGAGCTCAGCTCGTCATGAGCACACGGCCACCATGACTCATGACGAGCTGAGCTCCGCCCCGCCCCCCAGCACAGCAGGGGAATTAGCCCCGGAGGCAAGGGGTTAAGAAAGTAAAATGCCATGAGAGAAAGAGTGAGCTATTTTGGAGCTGGGGGGATGGCAGCTGCCATCAAGCTCAACAGCCATTTGTATGGCACTAATGTTATGTTACAGTATGTTATGTTATGTTATGTTATGTTATGTTATGTTATGTTATGTTATGTTATGTTATGTTATGTTATGTAATGTTATGCTATAGGATTTGTAAAGTGCATGGCTGTCCCGGAAAGGGACGTCCCAGCACGTATCTGTATCCTATAGCACACAGAATACAGGGGCATTTAATTACAACATTTGCAAATAAAAAAACTGAATTGTTGATTATTGTCGTTGACTCATTTGCTAAGCTTGGATGACTCCATTTACAATTATGTTTGTTGTTGTGGCTCCTATTGCAGCTTCTTAGGGTCTCTAGAGGGATTCCAAAGGAAGAATAACAAACTGTTAATTGGACCCGCTCAACTGCGCTTAAAATAATGAGTATTTCTGCCTTGCACTGATTTGGCCCAGTTCCTTCTCTATGTAGGGCAGTGTTCCTGTTCTCTTCACAGCCATATTACAGCCAAAGGATGTAGAGGAGTGTAGTGCTGTAATGTCTTCTCCCTTGAATTGCACATTGTTGATAAGTGCTGGTAGCCCAATGTGCTAATACACTAATATATTGTTAGGCACTCTCTGACGCGTCTGCTGCACAGGGTGTATGCACGTTCTCTTTGAGTTGAGTTGAGGCATACAGTCATATGGTCTGTGTACCTTCTCTCAGTCGAGGAATAGTCCCTATGCATCAGGCATGTCTCTATGCAGTTACCGCTCCCATGAGAATTGTGAGAACCACATTTCCATTTTGTTTCCCATTGAGATTTCAAGTGCTCTGAAGCACCTTCAATTTCTGGGGAAAAACCCTGTTGAAGAATGAGGAATTACTGCATAAATAGGCACCAAAAACAGCAGCTGTTGTGGTAAGTGTTAATTTCAAAGAGGATCCTCAGGTCCCACTTGTAATCCTTTGGAAACTTCTAATCCCTGCACCCGGAATTACCAATTGCCCTAGTAATTCACCATATATAAGGGAATCCTAACTGAGTCCCTTGGATATATCTGCCCCCTCCCAGAGGTCCCAGTGCTACGATTATTGGTAACTTCGGGGGCCGATTAATGCTTGGGATGCCGGGGGGCCTAGAGTGAGGCCCACTGTCATTCAATTGAGGCATGACCTATGTAAGGAAACATGAGAGTCTGCCTGTAATGTACATGCCCCCCACGCCCAGGGCCCAGTCTGAAGCTCTCAGGCCAAGGTCCTGGCAGTGCTAGAGAGATACCCCTGGAGCTCACGGTCCCCCGCACCGCAAGGTATGTGGGGGCATTTGTTAGCCTTTGCCTGTCTCTCAATTGCACATTGTCTATGAACGATACTTTGCCTTTGAATATTGACGGTATTATTGTCCAAACATGTTGAATCACTAACTTGTTTCATCAGCTTTAAGATTGAAGTTTGAGCCACTGTTGAACTGGGAACCAGAGTTACAGGTAAGTAACTTATTAGTCACAATATCACCTCATCTGGATCTAAATTGGTTAATAAGACTCTTGAGAACCACATGTGGCCTTCGAGATTCGCTATGCTCACAAGGGGCTCGATTCACAGAATGAACTTAAGACTCAATGCTAAATTTACTACTGTTTTGGTATTCACAGATTTCACTTACTACTTTTGGTATTCACAGAATCAACTTACTACTTTTGGCATTCACAGAATGCACTTACTACTTTTGGTATTCACAGAATGAAGTTACTCATTTCGGTATTCACAGAAGTTAGGACTCCTAACTTTAGGACTCCTAAATGCCTTCTGTGAATACCGAAAGTCTTAAAATTAGGATTTTTCTCAATTCAGTAGTAGTAAAGTTAGGACTCCTAACTTTAGGACTCCTAAATGCCTTCTGTGAATACCAAAAGCCCTAAAATTACGATTTTTCTCAATTTAGTAGTAGTAAAGTTAGGACTCCTAACTTTAGGACTCCTAAATGCCTTCTGTGAATACCGAAAGTCTTAAAATTAGGATTTTTCTCAATTTAGTAGTAGTAAAGTTAGGACTCCTAACTTTAGGACTCCTAATTGACTTCTGTAAATACCGAAAGTCCTAAAATTATGATTTTTCTCAATTTAGTAGTAGTAAAGTTAGGACTACTAACTTTAGGACTCCTAAATGCCTTCTGTGAATACCGAAAGTCTTAATATTAGGAGTTTTCTCAATTTAGTAGTAGTAAAGTTAGGACTCCTAACTTTACTACTACTAAATTGAGAAAAATGCTAATTTTAAGACTTTCGGTATTCACAGAAGGCATTTAGGAGTCCTAAAGTTAGGAGTCCTAACTTCTGTGAATACCGAAAGGAGTAAGTTCATTCTGTGAATACCAAAAGTAGTAAGTGCATTCTGTGAATGCCAAAAGTAGTAAGTTCATTCTGTGAATACCAAAAGTAGTAAGTGCAATCTGTGAATACCAAAACAGTAGTAAGTTTAGGATTGAGTCTTAAGTTCATTCTGTGAATCGGGCCCAAGATGTTACAAGGCCGGGTCTGGTGGCTTATTGGACTAATGCGTTCAACCTCATAGTCACAGGTTCATATCCCGGAGGGTCCCCTCAGCCTTTCATCCTTCTGAGGTCGATAACATGTGTACCATTGAGTTGGGTGACAACAAACATCCATTATTCATCGACATGATACCCTTGGCTGAATGTGTGCTTTACAAATACACGTTATATTAGGGCTCACAACATCAAATATCGCATCTATGAGGATGAGAGATAATCAGCAAATGTTTCCTCAACTGACCCAGGGAACATGGAGAGACTCATTGGTAGGACAGGGATCCGATGTCTGTGTGCAGAGCTATTTGGATGTCTGCCATTCACTTGACTGTGGTTGGGATGCCAACACCCAGTGAGGCTGGTGATCCAGCTGATGCTGTTGCCATTCCTTCGCATGTTACCACCATGGAATGGGCCACCCGACTACTGCCCCTGAGACAGTGAGCTGTAGTCTTGTTCTCTTTAGGGAGCAAATACCTCAACCACAACAACCATATTGGCTAAACGCATATATGTATCCAGATATCCATCATTTTAAGCAAGGACCTTTTAATGCTCAAATGTGACTGCATCTAAATTTGTCCCAGAGACTAGTTGGTTAGAGATTATTAAGGAAATGTTGAGATCTAGGCATTCAATTATATATTATCCACTCTAAACACAAAAGCTGTCGGTCAATGATCAGATCGATTCAACGGTACTAGATTGACATGTCTGTGGTCAATCAGCAAATTTCATTAGTCTAATGTATTGGAGCAAATTAGGATTACACCAGGAATGATAAACCTTGCAAATTTCCACTGGTCAATGGGTGGTAAAGCTAAGAAGAGGAATGCAAGTTTTGTTCCAGTAGTTTAAAATACTGCAACCCACAAAATACAACTGATCAATTCATGCCTGTTTTGCTGTCACTCCACTGTGTGTCAATCACTTTTAGGCCCAGGTTCAAACTCTCTGTTCTAACCTCTTACACAGCCTAAAAGCTGAATACCTGTCAAAGGGTCTACTTATGAGTTGGATGAAGCTGTATCCTCAGGTGGGATCTGTTGGTTCGGTATTTCCTCACATTGTAAAATACTTTTTTAGGCTTGGGGGGCAAATGTATCCCGGACCCATCCCCGGCCCTGCCAGGCTGGCTCCTTGGCATGAGGAGAGCATGCCCCCAGTAAGATTTACCCCATTCCCACAAGAGATGGTGAATGCCATCATTAATCCTGAAGGAATTTACAGCTTTGTGCAGTACTCAGCCCTGAAAAACCAAGCCGCATATTTATTCACAATTCAAGGGGATTATCGCGGAATAGGTTAATCTAGGTGCAGAGGTACCACCCAGAATTGTAAATATCAGCCATCCGGAATCTCCACTTCTAAATCCACCCAACTTGTAATCTGGGCCTAAGTGGTTTCTTCCATACCCACTACCAACAAGGCATCTAAAGACAAGTTCACAGATCCGCCTCTTTGTGCTCATTGACATTTAAAATACTTCTGGGTGAAGTTACTGCGACACGAAGGATGAAACCATTGGACCTCCCTGCCACTGTCTCTTCACCATGAAGCAGACATGGGAAAGAAGGTTCAAATCTGAAGGGTCTTTACTTCCTACACTTCTATGAAAATTATTGGGTGAACAAGAGCTGTTCCAAACAACACAGGAAGGAAGAACCCCCAGATCACATTACAATTATGCTCAAGTATTCTACTCCGAAAAAGAATGCTAGAGCAGATACAAATAAGGGCCTCTTTACAGGGGCATTGTGCCACCGGTGCATCACTTTTGTTTATGCACCTGTCCATATTTACAAGGCCACATAAGGTCACCCTGCGTGACTTTGAATGGTTGTGTATATATGGCCCCCTTTCATGCATTACTCTGCATGAAAGGAGCGTTCCTGGGTGTCGCTGTAGGTGTTTCCACGCAACATCCATGGAACCTGAAGCCTCCCCAGGGAAGGCGTACGAGTGACGCAACAAGGAGAAATACTTTTATTTATCCTCGTTTTTACCTCTTTCTATGCGTACTGCATTCTGCAGCACGAAGTAAAAGAGGAAAAAGCCATCAATTAATGTTTTTGTACTAGTCAGTGTCCCTTACTGCACAAAAACATTCATCTGCAAAATGCAGGCACCCTTGACGCAAGGGTGCCTACGGTGGCTATGGAAGCCAATTGTGCAGGGGAAAGCACACAGATGCATCATATTATTGTTAATGCGATGCATTCGTGAGCTTTTAAAATGATGCAGCTCAGCGCAGCAAAATGGTCTGCGGTGCTGAACTGCATTATTTTTTGTAGATGATGCCGAAAATATCAAAAAGCAGCCAGTGCAGCAGAGAAACTAGACCTTGGTGAAAGTCATGCAGAAATTAAGTACTAAGGAAAAAATTCTGCGGTATCAGGCAAATGCTGTCTTTAGGATTTTGCACTATGTCTAGTGGAAAATGCATTTGTGAAGAAGCGCATTCATGCTAATACAGCGCATTTTCATTTGTTTGTCTTAAGACAGACCTAAGACAGACTTAAGACACACTTAAGTTAGGATTTTGTCTTAAGTCTGTCTTAAGTCTGTCTTAGGACAAATTTAAGACAAAATCCTAACTTCTGTGAATACCAAAAGTAGTAAGTTTTGGATTTTGTCTTAAGTTAGTTCTGTGAATCGTCCCCAGTATGATTTACTATTCCAACATCAGTCTACGTACAGTAGGGAAGGTGTTGGAATAGTAAATCATACTATTTCTTAGGTTACAGCGTCATCCAGCGCAAGCCGTTGTAACGACTTGCGTTGTAATACCCGCAATGTAAAGGCATTGCGATGCAATGCCTGCATGGTACTGGATGTTTCCCAAATAAGAGCATAAACCTACAGAGCTGGGTAGAGGAGAGAAAGGAATTGTTGCAAAACGCTTGCATGGGTGGCTGTTGCTGAACTCCTGCAGCGATCAAAAGGCCTCCTGTCATTTGGAAGCCACCTATTCTCTGAAGATTAAATGGAAATTTGCAGTATTGAGGATGGGAGACATCTCCGCACTGGACTTTAAACCAAAGTGCCAGGGAATAGATCAACAAGGGGATATGGAATGTCGTCTGTGCCATCAGTCAACGGAATCGCTGCTCCATATCCTATGCATCAGCCCATGTCTAGACCACCCGCAGAGGACCCTGCTAAGGAAGGAGTTTAAAACATTTGGGATCAGGTCGTGCAGTAATAGAATTGTTCGATTCACAGAACACAATACTTTACATCCCACTGGTGCATTCTGGGTATCTTTAAGGATCTTGTTAAAGAGAATACTGTTGCCCAGCCTGGGGACAAGGCTGCTAGTGAAGTTAGGCCACTTGAAGCGCCTATAGAATTGATGGGGTGATAGGGAGCTACAAGTACCTTCCAGCCCCTATCCCATATTACTGCTTATGGGGATGCTAGTCAAGTTTGGTTCCCTGAAGGGTTCACAGAAATGATCGGCTGATAGGAGCTACAAGCATCCTCCAGCCCCTATACAGTCTTCCTGTTTTAGGGGCACTTATTAAAATCTTAAATTCTAAAGGCAATTGTGTTTTTGTAGGTTTATGTACCAGGAGTCGGGGCTACTCAGGTTCTGAAGGGAAAGGGTCCACCATATTAATGATCAGGAGTTAGCTGAATAGGTTGTGGTAATTTGATAAACATGCAAGTTACCCTGGCCAACCTAAACTAGGTTGTAGATTCACTCCAGGAAGTTTCTAATTTTCACCTTGCTACGTGAGCACTACTTGCACTTTAGTCACCTTTCAGCACTTTGGCACTTTATTTGCTAGTTTGAGCAGCCAGCCCACTTATGGCAATTGCACCTGGCACTTTATGTCCCCCTAGGATGTTTTAGCCCCTGCTGTGCTGTAATGGCTCCAGTTATCATAAAAAATAAAAAACTCTGTCAAGCATCTTGGCATCTTCATGGGTTCACTTGACTGGGTAGTCCAGTCAAGATATTGGAAACATAGAATGCACTTGGCATCTTATGCAGCTTTGGCCATTAAGGGGCAGCGCAAGTTAGCCCAGTGCAAGGCAGCACTTTTTGTCTTTTACAGGTATTATCACAGATAAGGAGAGTTGGTTTTATGCTAAATGGTATTACTCCTGTGTGTTTTTAATATATTTTAATGGCTTCATGTTCATGTAACCTAAACAAAGTTATGGTTTTATTTGGCTAATACACACATTTTGACACTGAACTTTCTGGAATGCCCCGATGACTTCCCTAGCAACTCCAACCCACTCCACTTCATAACTAAGCCCGAGCACAATTGTAATTACACCGGAGAAGTCTGAGCAACTTTAGCACTGATGCATTACTCCTGTGATGCACAATTACTGAAATTACACCAGCTTGCGTAATTAAGAGCAATTTGGGGCAAAAATCCTACTGCAGGAGCATAGGAACGACGAACTAAGAGAGAGCGGGAGTCTGCTGGCTACTGCTGTTAGTGTCCTGCGGCATTTTGTGCTATTTTCTTAGCACACAAGGCATATTCTCGCCCATTTTGAGCACAAGAGTACATTTTGCACTAAGAAAATAGTGTTAATGCTGGATTACGCTTCTCATGTAATTACGAATATTTTCTCTTTAATTACAAATATTTACGCCAGTTACGCCCACCCCTAATCAGTATCCCACAACCGATGCTCACCTGCAGTTGCAAACTCATCTCTACCGCTTCTTTATACTGTCGTACCACATAGGGATCAATCAATCAAAAATTCTAGGGCTGATGTGAGTGACATGATGCAACCTTTAACACCGATTACTGCAAAGGGTGAACCATTACCTTATTCTTAGTTCCCTCATGGCCTCCTACTTTGTAGGCCCGGTCGAAATTTTTGTCACTTCAATTTCACATAATTACTGGAATTTTGTGTTATGCTTGTAAAGTGAAATTACCAAAACTTCCCCTTTACGGCACATGGAGTAATTATGCCATGTTCAGTTTTAGTTCAGTGTAGGAGCAAGGGAACAACATGAACAACCAGAACACAAGAGACTGTTGTTTCATGTTGTTGTGTTTTGTGCACTATTGTGTGTGAAATGTGTCCTCTTTCAAATGCAAGGATGCATTTTATGCCCTAATATTACTCTAAATGCCAGTTTTGCATGTTACATAATCTCTCAGTATGTTGCATCTTTTGCAGAATTTTGACTAATTGTGAAAAAACAATTTACATGAATTTTGGATACTGTGCCATTTTTTCTGCATGGCTCAGCAACAGCATGAAGTAGAAGCTACAGAAAGAGGACATGGATTCGGGACCTCCGGGGCTTTAACTGGGCCGGGTCCTGCTGGCGCTAAGCACCAGCAGCTTAAAAAGTAGTTGGCGAGATGGGTCCCTATCGGGCTCTCCTTTTTTGCCCTCACCCTCAGGGTGAAAAAAAATCTTAACTCTGCAGCAGTGCCACCCTTCACTGACTATGAGGTAACTTCAAAGAGACTCCTTATAGTTCTTTCACAGTCTCATCACTTCAGAACTGAAGCTTTTTTCAATATTATTTACAACAAATTCATAGTTGTTGCATAATTTTCTTATGCAACTAACATACATTGACAAAGGCATTAGGCCTGACTTGTTGTAGGTGTAATGTTACTTACTGTATTATATATCTGGATAAAATGACAGAAGTAGCAAAATACCAGTCAGGGGGCACACTATGCTCAGCAAAGATTTTTAGCTCAGATGTTTTAAGCCACGGCCTTCATTATTTTGACCACGCCCCTTTGAGAGACACCCCCAGCTATTTCATCCCACTTAACCCCTCCCATGCTAATGACGGAGCCGCTCTGTCATGAGCATCGGCTGAGCTGTGCTCATGACGGAGCGGTTCCGTCATGGCCCTGCCGCCGCGCCTGCGTGGCGCGTTCTATTATGCGGGCGGGGCCATGACGGAACCGCTCCGTCATGAGCACAGCGCAACCGCGGCTCGTGACGGAGCGGCTCCGTCACGAGCATGCTGGCGCCGCTCGGCCCCCCCTAGCGCTGCGGCGGAATTGCCGCCGCATCGAAGGGGTTAAAGTCTTGTGGAGCTCTGTTGGCTTTCTGTACCTAGAGACTTTATAAGACCTGAGTACAGGGGAAACAAAGGCAGAGCCAAAGGACAAACAATTGGCAGCTGCTACCCTCACCCATTCCTAATTGATGCCCATTTGTACAGATTCTGCTCCCATTCCACGATATTCTGTCCTATCCTCCTCTTTTACACAGCGATCTGGTATGTATGTATATCTGCCTTCCCTCATTTGCATAATTACGCCACTCATTCACGCTTCCATTCAATTGGTTCACTCACGCTTCCGATCATTCGTGGCATGGATAGGGTGGTGAGAAAGGGGATGCGAGTAAGCGAAGGGAAGGGAGGGGATACACAGAGAGCACGAGCGGAAGGAGACGTGAGCCATCAGTCATCCGCCCCTCGGACGCCTGCGCGAGTCAGGACGCTGCTCTTGAACTCTGGGTGAGGAAGCAGTAATGAATGCCGACAGCCTGGTGTTATTTTTCTTGGCTTGATACAGCTCAATTCAAACACGCTTCTATCAGATAGCCTAGAATTACGTTCTCTGCCAATGACTCGGAACGATAACACCTCCTGGGATGAAATACTGTCCGCGGCCTGGGGATTGTTCATCATAGCAGAACTCTTAAAGCAACAACGCTGCAATGAGAACATCTCTGGTTCAACAGCAACAGCTTTACAATGCGAACATCCCCACTTCAATAGCAACAGCTCTGCAATGGGAACAATCCTAGTTCAACAGCAACAGCTCTGCAAAGGGAAGAATCCTAGTTCAACAGCAACAGCTCTGCTATGGGAACATTCCTAGTTCAACATCAACAGCTCTGCAAAGGGAAGAATCCTAGTTCAACAGCAACAGCTCTGAAATGGGAACATTCCTTGTTCAATAGCAACAGCTCTGCAAAGGGAACAATCCTAGTTCAACAGCAACAGCGCTGCAATAGAAACAATCCGAGTTCAATAGCAACAGCTCTGCAATGGGAACAATCCTAGTTCAACAGCAACAGCTCTGCAAAGGGAACAATCCTAGTTCAACAGCAACAGCTCTGAAATGGGAACAATCCTAGTTCAACAGCAGCAGCTCTGAAATGGGAACAATCCTAGTTTAATACCAACAGCTCTGTAAAGGGAATAATCCTAGTTTAACAGCAACAGCCCCGCAATGGGAACATCCCGAGTTCAACAGCAACAGCTCTACAATGGGAACAAATCTAGTTCAATAGGAACAGCTCTGCAATGGGAACAATCCTAGTTCAATAGCAAAATCTCTGCAAAGGGAAGAATCCTAGTGCAACAGCTCAAAAATGGGAACATTCCTAGTTCAACAGCAACAGCTCCACCTTGGGAACAATCCTAGTTCAACAGCAACAGATCTGCAATGCAAACATCACTAGTTCAACAGCTCTGCAATGGGAACATTCCTGGTTCAACAGCTCTGCAATAGGAACATCCCTACTTCAACAGCAACAGATCTGCAATGGGAACAATCCTAGTTCAATAGCAACAGCTCTGCAATGGGAACAATCCTAGTTCAATAGCAAAATCTCTGAAAAGGGAAGAATCCTAGTGCAACAGCTCTGAAATGGGAACATTCCTAGTTCAACAGCAACAGCTCCACCTTGGGAACAATCCTAGTTCAACAGCAACAGATCTGCAATGCAAACATCCCTAGTTCAACAGCTCTGCAATGGGAACATTCCTGGTTCAACAGCTCTGCAATGGGATGATCCCTACTTCAACAGCAACAACTCTGCAATGGGAACAATCCTAGTTCAACAGCAACAGCTCTGAAATGGTTGGAGTCTTAGTTCAACAGCAACAGCTCTGCAATGTGAACATTCCTAGTTCAACAGCTCTACAATGGTAACAATCCTAGTTCAACAGCAACAGCTCTACAATGGGAACACTCCTAATTCAATAGCAACAGCTCCTGCAAAGGGAATAATACTAGTTCCACAGAAACAGCTCTGAAATGGGTACAGTCGTAGTTCAACAGCAACAGTTCTGCAATGGGAACAATCCTTGGTCAATAGCAACAGCGCTGCAAAGGGAACATCTCTGGTTCAACAGTAACAGCTCTGCAATGGGAACATCCCGAATTCAACAGCAACAGCTCTGCAATGGGAACATCCCCAGTTCAACAGCAACAGCTCTGCAATGGGAACATCCCGACTTCAACAGCAACAGCCCTGCAATGGGAACTATTCTAGTTCAACAGCAACAGCTCGGCAATGGGGGCATACTTAGTTCAACAGCAACAACTCTGCAATGGGAACAATCCTAGTTCAATAGCAACCGCTCTGAAATGGTTGGGGTCTTAGTTCAACAGCAACAGCTATGCAATGGGGACATTCCTAGTTCAACAGCTCTGCAATGGGAACAATCGTAGTTCAACAGCAACAGCCCTGCAATGGGAACTATTCTAGTTCAACAGCAACAGCTCGGCAATGGGGGCATACTTAGTTCAACAGCAACAGCTCTGCAGTGGGAACATTCCTAGTTTAATAGCAACAGCTCTGCAATGGGAACATCCCTAGTTCAACAGCAACAGCTCTGCAATTGGAACATCCCTAGTTCAACAGCAACAGCTCTGCAATTGGAACATTCCTAATTCAATAGCAACAGCTCTGCAATGGGAACAACCCTAATTCAGCATCAACAGCTCTGAAATTGGTAGAGTCTTAGTTCAACAGCAACAGCTCTGCAATGGGAACCTTTTTAGTTCAATAGCAGCAGCTCTGCAGGGGATCCTTTCCAGTTAAAATGGCAACAGTTTTGCAATGGGGACAGTCCCAGCTCAATAACAACAGGTCGGCAATGGGAAAATCCCGAATTGTAGCTACAGTGCTGCGATGGGCACATCCCTGGGTCTACAGCAGCAGCTCCACAATGGGAATATTTCCAGTTCAGAATCAATAGCTTTACAACGCCAACTTTCCCGGTTCAGAAGCAAAAACTCTGCAAAGCAAACATTCCCTCTTCAATACCAACTGCACCTCTATGGTTAAAAATGGCCAGCTCTTCAATGGGAGCATTCCAGTACCAGTGGTGTAGACTCAGATTTGCCCAACACACACATTTCTCCCAGTATAGCTAGCTCTTCAAAACCTTTGTGCATTATGCATAGGTAATGTTCCTGCAGTGCACAAATGAACAAAATGGACATGACTGTGTTGCATGTGAATAATGAATGTCAAGTATGCACCAGAAATTTGTTTGAAAGTTCTACAGAGGGAGCAAAACCATGCATTCTGAATGACAGTAGCAGCCGGTGCAGGTTAGAGCAGTGGGGTGGTGGGCTGGAGAGGAGGCAGTCAACAGATGATAGCATAGGGAAAATACATTTTTTTTAAAAAGACAAACTACTTACCTTGCGCCCGCCGGCTCAGCAATACAGTGAGTGCATTGTAAGTGGTTCTATAAATTGTTTTATTTTATTATACCTATTCCGTCGTCTCTTGACCGCACCCCTGCCCTGCCCCCGGCCCATCGCCCCACTGCTCTTACCTGCACCGGCTGCGACTGCTTCATAAGTGTCAACGGAGTTGTCAGGTAACTTTTATGTAAAACAATACCAACAAACCATGCCATTTACATCAGGGCGGAAGTGGTCTGGTGAGGAAAATCTTTCATGTCATCGGGTTACCGGCCAACTTTCCCACCTGGACCATTCCAATAGCATCTCCTGTATTCCTAGCAAGTTACTGAAGGGCTAGCCAGGTTCCTGCTGAGAGCTGATGTGGTCTGTTTCTGTGCTGTGATGTAGTCTTCTTTAAACAGGGATATCTTCAGCTCTTTCCTAAATGGGAGCAGCGTTGGGTTTCTCTTAATGGATACAGGAAAGTTGTTCCAGATTCTGATGTATGGAAGGAACTTCTGCATCTCCCGTATGATTGTAATCAGGGCACAAGTCCTAGAAAAAGAACTGGGGGGACGCTGTCACCGGAAGTGACGTCACTATAGGAAGTGATGTCACGAAAGGTGCCGAGCTCCTCGTCCCAGAGAGGCCAAAGAGTGAAGTCCAGCTGTTTGGCAGGGGGAATGGCGTCCCCCCGGTAAAATAAGTGGGGGGGACGCTGTCCACCCGCGTGGTACCCCGACTCGAGCCCTGATTGTAATGTTATGTTATGTTACGTAGTGTTATGGTAAATAAATGTATTGAGAGCTCGAATACCCATGCGTGTCTAGGCGCCCTGCCTTAGGGTGTGCTGAGATCCCCAGCAATTGTGAAATTATCAGCCCCAATTGGTGGCAATGCTGGTTGATGGCTTTGCAGATGATGAACCTGGGTTTGAAGATTCTATTGTATTGTATCAGTATTTATATAGTGTTTTCTAAACCCTTCGAGAGGCCCAAAGATGGTGTGGGTCAGCAAGGCGAGCAGGTGAGTTTCCGTTAGGCTGAGAGCCTTATGGTCCTATTTCTTCAGGCTTTGATGCGGCATTAGTGTAGAATGCTCATAAGTGGCAGCCATTGCGCACGCTTGAGTAGGGGCTAGGCGTGGGCGGAAAATCCGTTCCGCTCGCGGATTTTGCGGATTTTCGGGAAATCCGCAATCCGCGAGATTTGCGAATTTCCCGCAAAATCCGCAAATCCGCGAGCAGCGGATTTTGCTCGCACTGCTCGCACTGTTCGCGTGAGTTCGCGCCCCGCGAATAAGTGCAAAATTGCAGAAATACGATCTTAGCAAAACTGAAAGTAACTACTTACCAGGTTCAAAAGTTCAGGCTCATCATTAGTAGCCATTTCCTGGAGTGCTTCCTGAGGGGCCCCTCCAGAGTTCAGTTGCCAGTTGAAACTATTATGTGACCCTGCTCTGAACCTCAGAATAGTTACACATATGCCACAAAGGTCCTGAATTACAGCTAAGGGAGACAAGCAGGAGCCAGGCTGGAAGTTAAAATCCATTAATCAGCCCCTAATTCATTATTGTCAGTTGGGGCAGGGCAGGTGTTGTAACTAATTTTGCAACAATGAAAGCACTTAGCAAGTGCAAAAGATCACTAATCAGGGCGCACTAAGGAAGCAGGTGCCAGCTAAAAAAATATTCTGTGACACATGAATCAGCCCCAAATTAATTCAGGTCACTTGAGGCAGGGAAGGTGTGCTTTGCTTTGCCGAAAATAATGTACACTGGACAACCAGAGGGTGTGGTGATGAAACAGAGGGTGGCATGGGTGGGCCAGAGGGTGGCATGAGTAGTCAGAGAGTGGCAGTGGTGACAGAGAGTGGCAGTGATGAAGAAGAGTGTCCCAAACAGGCTGGACACGTAGAAACAACAAGTTCGCGAAACTTGCGACCCGACAGGTAAGTTCGCAATTTGCGAAAGTGTACAAAACCCTCGCGAACTGGCAGAAACACGGGCGAACACAAAAAAAAAAAAATCCGCAAATTCGCGGGAATTCGCGGATTTTGCGGATTGCGAATCCGCAAATCCGCAAAATTCGCGAACGCGAGATCCGCAAAATTCGCTCATGCTTAGTAGGGGCATGACCTCCATAGGGGTATGCAAAGTTTTTGTTACCAGGGCATAGTCTTGCATATATTTCGATTAAAGGTCTACTCAAACATCCCCGTTTTTCCAATCTTTACTCCTAGGTTTCATTTTCCCAGTAAACCTTCAACGTGAGTGCTAGTCTGTGCTGTAAATGGACGCAATATTTTCTATAGGTTAACTTTAAAATCATTTTCCCTGTGATTTTGAAACTGTACGAAAGTTTGTATGTCTTCACAGCTTGAAGGGAGTGTGAGCTATCTGATTTTAATGCAAAAAGAGACGTGTTGAGAGCCCTGCCATCAGGGGCGGCCTTAGGCATGTGCAAGCTGTGCACCTGCACAGGGCCACCAAACCCCAGGGACCGCCACGCCAATATATATCCTTCATATAATAATCCTGTGAGGATAGATATATATTTGCGTGGCGGCCCATGGCAGGGATTTGGGGGCCTCCGGCTCTGTTCCACTTCCAAACACCCTGACCCCCCCTCCTCCTCTTCACTGGCCTCTGCGCTCGGCCCCGACCAGACCCCTTCTTCCGGGGCCCCCTACCTATGCTCCCTGCACAGGGCCACCATGAGCCGAGAGCCGCCCCTGCTACCATGTACATGGAGGAAGCATAGCATTCACTAGAAATTAAAGGGTGACACCAGGGCTCGAGTCGGGGGTACACGCAGGTACACTGCGTTCCCCACTCTTTTCACAGGGTGGACGCCATCCCCCCTGCCAAGAAGTTGGGCCCCACAGAAATATGCTGAACTTTCCCCGGTGCCAGGACACGTTCCGCGGCACCTACACGTTGACTGCTTTCCATTCCTAGCAGCAACGTGCAGGCAGCGAGGTAGCCTTTTTTCACCTCCAGCTGAGCCGAAGGTAAGTGGCCATCCGGCCTCCTTTTGTTTGTATATGCTGACTGGAGGCCGCCTGGAACCTTACATTTAAATGTAAATGCCACAGAGGGAAACAAGGGCACACAGCTTGCCTTCTCTTCACAGGTGCTTAAGAGAGGCATGCTTTTGCCTTTGTTTTGACCCTGTAAATGAATGCAGACACTGTAAGACTGTCAGATGGGTTAGTCTGTCCCAGTATTTACACAAATAATTTAAATAGCACTATTTTATTTCTTTTATAGCGCTACCTCGTGACGTCATTAAGTAATTTGCATATTGTCTTACTTAGTCAGTCCCCCAACTTCTTGTTATAGGACTTGTGCCCTGGGTGGCACATATGCACTTTCATTATGGGGGGAATGTGGTGACCTCAATCTGTGTTACAGGGTCAAAGATGTGGCGCAGCGGCCAGAGCTGCAGTATCAGGAGCTAGGGATCCGCTTTCGATTCCCGGCGACGGCGTAACATCCTGTGATTCTGGGCAAATCACCTAATCTCTCCGTGCACAGGGACAGTGCCTGGATGCCCTCATGCGCTATATGAATGCTCAAATAAGGTACCTTTTTTAGGTGAAGATGTGGGATTCTTGCTGTCTATTGCATGGGCAGGTTCTATATATCTGGGGAGCTCGGAAGGCCATTTCCTTTCTCCTGAGACAGATTAGTTGACCATGAGCTCATATTTACCGACCTTTCACATCCTCTCTAGGTCTTAATCTGGTCATTCCTAGGAGGTATCGTAACCTGCCCAACTATCTTTTAATGCATAGCTGATGAGACATGTGCACAGCTGAGATGAAGCAGACAGGCCTCCTGGAGGCCTCCAGTGCACTAAAAAGCCATCTTCTATCTTCTAAAGAGACATATTTCGAACATGCCCCTCCTCTCATCTGCCCTTATCTGTGCCCTGCTGACGCCTTCTTTACATTCCTGGCACAGACACTAGTCCAGAATTGGCACTAACATCTCCAGGGGGCTGGAGGTCCCTTGGTGTTCTTGCCAAGGAGAGAACATCGAGTTAATTAATCAGACTTGGAGGCTTCTAATTAATCCCTTCGCAGTTTCTTCTGCAGAGCATCGTTTTATCTCTGACACATTCTTGCTGTCCGAAACTAACTTTTGTACGACTGATAAATCCCTTGGCTCTCTCACTAGCCCTCCCCTCTCACAGCTCTGGCCACAGGCAGAGGTTCCATTACTGAGAGTTTTCGACCAATGTATGGTTTGGGTAGAATGTAGCAGAACCAGCCTGAGGCCCAAAAAATACAACCCTTTGGTTGCAAGCAGGTGGCAAGAGATGCTTGGTGGAGGGTAAGTTAAAAGAACTACCCCTCGAGGTATTATTAGGTCTCCAGGAAGTATTATCTCTTGAATTTTTGCAGTTTTATATAGCACAGTCTTGACATCAAGGTAAGGGAGCGTTTTACATGAGCATTACACAAGAACGCCTTACATTTTTAGGCAAAATGAGATTAGGTGATTTGCCCAGGATCACAGGATGTTGTGCCCACTTTCGAGACTCAAACCTGGGGCCTCATTTATGAGAAATGACGCATCGCTGCGTGAAAGCAGAGATGCGTCACTTCTCAGTGCTCACTCCTAGCCACATTCCTGATGCGTCATATTTAATGTATGACGCATCATGTCGCAAGGAGTTACAGATATGTCAGTATTTCTGACGTATCTGTAAGCGCAAAAGTGACGCATTGCTGGAGTGTGTCACAAAAGTGACGCACCGGCGGCGGAAAAGTGACGCACGGCCTCATAATTGAGGCCCCAGGTTCCCCAGTTCCAAAGTTGGCAGGTCTGGTGGTGATGCCTCATCTTTTCACCGGATACAGGTTAAAACCACAGAAGATGCTCCAGCATCACCTCCTCTGCCACACTCTCCTATGATGGCTACTCTACATAATCCCCAACCCCAGTGGTTCTAGGTGCGTAAGTCAAATAAACAGATTTCATTGCATCGTTTCCAGCATCTTACCCACGCATGAACATCTTAATTTCCAAAAAAGTCGAAGTAGGACTGCCCACCTTCACTCCATTTATCACAAACTTGGTGAATACCCATCCATGGGAAAATGAACTTCCACAAAAACTCAAATATGATATTACCTTTGGTTTGCTGTCGAACCCAAACGCTGGCAAGGGAAGCTGGGCCATCCACAAGCCAACTGCAGGCTTGCCTTGCAGGGGCTAAGGTCCCAGTGCCATTAAACACAACACCTTCCTCATTCCACCTAGAACCTAGGGGGCATATTACCAACCTACAGCGATATTTATCGCTAAGTAGGGTTAGCGGTAATATTTGTATTGCCGCCCTTCACCTGTTTTTATCGCTGAGATAACTTGCTAATAGCAAGGTTTATCTCAAAAGCGATAAAAATCAGGCGAAGTGCGTGAATATCGCTGTCAATACAGCGATATTCACGCATTAGCGTGACAATGCTCTTAGCCATGTTATTCACCTCCCATTGGATAACATGGCTAAGAACTGGTCAGGGCAGGCGTTAGCTTTTGGAGATATTCGCGCTTAGCGCAAATATTTCCAACGCTACGCCTGTGTTGATCATAGACGGTAGCGATGTTAGCGACTGTTTTCAGTCGCTAACATTTTGGCACGCCCACTTTGCATGTCATTAGCGATAAATTTCACAGACATGCAAAGCGGGCCCCAAAATGCTTGCTATCGCCTACAAGCTGTCGCTACTGGTGTTAGCGACAGCTTGGTAATTGGGCGATAAAATTATCGCCGCTTTAGCTGGAAAATGTCCTGCTAAAGCGGCGATAAGGGCCCTTGGTAATATGCCCCTAGATTATTTATTGGTCTGGCTTTTCTGTTGATGATGGTGGAAACCTTTGTTGTGGACATCAGAGAAGAATTCTTCAACGTCGGAGTTCACAGCAAAGCTGTTACACTCATATTTGATGACTTTCTGGTACTCCTCAATACCATAGTCAAAAAGCTGACTCTTCATCTACTGAGATGATTTAGAGGGTTGAAGGCATAAAATGGAATCATTTTCCCTCCTTTCTAGCACATGCGATGATCTTGGACCTATCCTTCAAATTACCACAACAGTGCAGATTTCCACGGGAATCCGCTATGTCACAATTCAATCTAAGGTCCTCCGTCCCCACTGACAAGATCCCTGGCAATTTCTAACTAAACCACCAGTTAATACCGAAGGCATTTAAGAGCCCTGTGGACAACAGACCTGAATGCAACAGAACTCAACTTTGCAAATTTAGCAACACTAATTACCAGACACAGTAGAGTCAATCTCTCTTGTGTTTAACTTGCTAAAGGAAGAGTTCTGCCAAACACAAGGTAAATGACGTATGTGATCTTATTGACTCTGACTTACATTTCACCCACAAGTGAAATGTTTAGAAAAAAAGTGATTTTGCTGTGTCTAAATTGATGTTCTGTCTCTAATCCTCCTGACCCATTGGTTTGTGTGGTCCTCACAGTGGCAGTGTGCTTTGTAGGACAGTGCATCAGCATCTATTCCTGCTTAGATTATGCTAATTATTGAGACAGCCGATGACCAAGGAGCATGGATCCTTTTCAATATGGAAAATGCAGATCACATCTGACCACCAGTGAAGGCGCTAGATCACATCTGACCACCAATGAAGGACCTAGATCACATCTGGCCACCAGTGAAGGACCTAGATCACATTTGACCACCAGTGAAGGACCTAGATCACATCTGACCACCAGTGAAGGACCTAGATCACATCTGGCCACCAGTGAAGGACCTAGATCACATCTGACCACCAGTGAAGGACCTAGATCACATCTGACCACCAGTGAAGGCACTAGATCACATCTGGCCACCAGTGAAGGACCTAGATCACATCTGGCCACCAGTGAAGGACCTAGATCACATCTGACCACCAGTGAAGGACCTAGATCACATCTGGCCACCAGTGAAGGCACTAGATCACATCTGACCACCAGTGTAGGACCTAGACACATCTGGCCACCAGTGAAGGACCTAGATCACATCTGGCCACCAGTGAAGGACCTAGATCACATCTGGCCACCAGTGAAGGACCTAGATCACATCTGGCCACCAGTGAAGGCACTAGATCACATCTGACCCCATTGAGGTCACCATTGAGGGCACTGTTCTAGCTCCGCTTCTGAAAAGGTTCTTCAAATATTTCTACAATGTGCATGAGTTAGTGCATGGGAGTCTTAAGAAACACTGCACCAGGCCTCACTCACATTAGCCATTCAGATGCCTGCACTCAGCCTTTCCCACCAAACATAGTGGACATTGTCACTAAACCCAGTGAAGAACCAATGCTGTGGTAAAGGCCAGGCTTTGCTTGGCACGCTACCCCAGAGCACATACATTTTAAAGCACCTTTCGTGAAATAGCGCAACAGGGATGGATGTCGATTTTTTTCCCATCACTTTGATGCAGGACTCACTGCTCTGCGAGACCCCTTGGCTGTAAGGGGCGGATTTATCAAGCAGTTGTGTCGCCCTTCGGCACCGCAATGAGGTGCAAGGGCGACGTAACTAATTAGTTAGATTTATCAAGCCACGCAAAGCCACCTTGCATGGCCCTGCACGGTTTGATAAATCCAGAGTAACGCAATACAGTGCAATACGTTGCGTTGCATTGCTCTGCCTCAGGGAAGTGTTCCATGAGTGGAGTAAGGGTGTCCCCAAGCACCCACCCATGTATTTAGGGTCATTCCCAGATCTTCCATTACCGGTAGACCAGGGAATGAGTCAGAATGATATGCCTTCTCAGGGGAGGAGTAATGAGGTCAATATCTTTCTTACTCCTTGGTTTTGCATTCTGCAGCATACATAGAAAGAGGGAGACTTCTATGAGGATTGCTTTTGTGCAGAAAGGTGTCTCTTCCTGCTCAAAAACAATCCTGTCTACAAAGCAGACACCCTTGCACCCCAGGGCAAGGGTGCCTGCTTTGGGCCTAGGCAGTCATGTGTGCACTAGCGTAAGGAATGGAGAGGAATGTGTCATTTATTGTTAACCCCTTCGATGCGGATGACAAAGCCAGCTTGTCACGCATGACGAGCTGGCTTTGTCACAAAAGCCGCGATTTTCAAATTTCAGCGCACAGCGGGAAAACCCGCTAGCGCTACATTGCGTGAAAGTTTGATAAAGGTGGCCCTTATTGTCTTGATCTGTATCGTAATACAGAGCTCTGAAGCAGCCGCAAGGAGCTATCGTGGCTATATAAAAATATACATATCAACATATACATTAAAAGAAAAAGTTGTACTTTTCTCGAACCACAGCTCTTCCCATAGACTTCTTGTGATGAAGACTAGAATAGGTTATATTCCTCTTTCTCATTTGGTGTCCCCAAGGGCGTATTATATCCTTGTGCCTCAGTGACATCATCTGGTATTGGTTACTGCTTATGGATGGTCTCTGCTGATATAAGGGATGGACACTTAATTGTGTGGATTGATTCATGGGCTGCTTCCTTGCATGCCTGGTGATTGCATGGCGTGGGTGATTGCTTATTGAAGGGCCAAGGGAAAATGTCACACAAAGAAAATAGCTTCCCCAGTACCATGGTAGTTATTCTTATCTGTCAAAATGTATCATGGTGTAATGCATAACATCTGTTCCTTAGGAAATAATATGAAATCATATGTAATGAAAGATGATGGCAAAGGTCTATTGCTCCAGCATTGATGGGAAGCCCTCTGAAAACCCTCAACAGCATTTACTGTACAGTATGCTGTGTAGGGCAAGGCAGACTAGTTACTTATAGCAATAAACCTTCTCTTGAAGGAAGCTGACAGATAAAGGTGGACTTTATTACACAAGATGCACACTTGTTCCTCACGATGAAAGGGGGAGATCTTGGCAGTCAGTTTGTGGTCTGCTGTTCCAGTTTGTGTCATGCTGCTTTTGAATTCAGCTGTCCTTCTTACTGTCGCCCTGCACCAGTTTTGTTGACTCGTCTCCAGACTCTTACAGAACTTTGCCTTGGGCCACAAAAGGAACATTTGTACTTTGCCAGTGTGGAAGAAGGCTATAGTGAAGCCTCTCCTTAAAAAACCATCTCTGGATCCGGGCAACCTTAAGAACTTTAGGCCTATATCTTTATTGCCAGCCCCGGCAAAGATGTTAGAAGCGCATCTTAATTCACACCTTTCCATTTTTCTTGAGACCAGTGAATACCTTGATAGCGCGCAGCACGGATTCAGAAAACATCACAGTACTGAATCCGCTCTCACTGTTGTGGTGGACAATATTCGCCGCAAAGTTGACCTTGGCCAAACTACAGTACTGGTCCTATTAGACCTCACGGCTGCGTTCGACACTCTGTCTCCCGCCATTTTAACATCTCGGCTCAGGGAGGTAGGGGTTACGGGACCAGCCTTGAGTCTTCTTAACTCCTTTCTCCATGACAGAGAACAGAGAGTCATGCTTGGAGATTTCCTCTCCTCTGCCAAATCATTGCAATGTGGGGTGCCACAGGGGTCGGCTCTTAGTCCGACCCTATTTAACATTTATGTGGCCCCCCTTGCCAGACTGGTAAGATCGCAGGGGATGGAGGTGGTGTCTTACGCCGACGACACCCAGATCATGGTGTCACTGGCCCACTCTGTCAGTACATCCGCATTCAGCTTTAGGTCATGCATGCAGTGTGTGGCGGAGTGGATGATTCTTAACTCCCTAAAGCTGAATGGCGACAAGACAGAGGTCTTGGTCTTTGGTAAAGACCAACACTTGTGGTCGAGCGAGTGGTGGCCTTCGTCTCTTGGCATCTGCCCCACTCCCTCCCAATCGGCCAGAAATCTCGGCGTCATCTTTGACACCTCCCTTTCCATGACACTCCAAGTGAATAGGACCGTGGCCACTTGCTGGGGTGTTATTAGGATCTTAAGGAGAATCCTTCATTATCTCTCCTTTCAGGCGCGCAAACAGATTGCAATTGCTCTTGTTGGCTCCAGGCTCGATTACTGTAATTCTCTGTATGTGGAGTCCAACAAGGGCCTTATCCATCGATTGCAAGTTGTACAGAACGCCGCAGTGCGCTTCGTTCTGGCCCTTCCCATAGCATCATCTGCCACTACCGCTAGGAGAGATCTCCACTGGTTACCTGTCCAGTTTAGAATTTCCTTTAAGCTCCTATGTCTCACTTATAGAGCTCTTGCGGCTGGCTCTGGAGATGCACTTGGTAATCTGCTCACCCGTTATGTACCCACAAGATGCCTGCGCTCGGCCGGGTTACATCAATTGGTAGTGCCTCGTGCTAGATTGACCAGATGGGGAGCAAGAGATTTTTCTGTCGTCACTCCTCAGCTCTGGAACTCTCTTCCGATGGAAATAAAAATTTTACCCACTAAAAAAGCCCTGAAAACCTTGTATTTCACCAGAGCTTATCAATGAGATACTGCTGTTTGACCTGGCTTATTTCTTTATTTGATCTAGGCGCCTTGACGCCCATTGGGCTAAGTTAGCGCGATATAAGTGATAATTCATTCATTCATACTGCAGATTGGCTCTCATTACGTGTTCAGGTTGCTCTCAGCATTCAGGCAGCAGCGGCTCGTCTGCTATGGCGGAGGAGCGTCGCCCCATTGCCCGCAGAGGCGAATAAAAAATAAAATGCAGATAATTTTATTTTTCGTCCTGTTCCTAGTCTTGGAGGGGCGGGGTCGCAGCACTGCAGCAAGGGAAGGAGAATGGTGGGCACTGATGTTAGTGCGCATGACGGTTTGGTCGGGCATCTTAAGATGGCCAAACCGTCCTGCACACTGACATCTCTCTAACCCAGCTGTGTTACTGAGTCGCGAGACCAGCAGGCACAGGCTCACAGTTCCATATGGAGCGCAAAACAAGCCTATTCCACCCAATCCCCACACTGCTCTCTTGGTTATGAGAGCAGTGCCTAGTCTGGCCGTGGGGGAGCCTGGGAGCGGTGCGCAGAAGACCGGAAGGTACTTTTTTTATTGTTTTGTTTGTTACTGCCCCCCCCCCCCCCATGCTGCCACACCACATTTACCTGGCATCAGCTGCTACTGCACTCTGGACTGTATCTGAAGTATTCTGTTGGTGCGCCTCTGTAGCGCACACACCATTGCACCCGCCTCTGCTCCAGTACTCCAGTTTAGTCAGTGGCGTAGCTAGGGTGCAATGGGCCCTAGTGCAAGCAATGAAAATGGCTCTCTAAATGTTGATTAGTAAATCAAATACAACATTAATCCCAGGATAATATCATCCTCAGGCATGAGGTACCAGGCGCAACTGCACCTGCTGCACCACCGTATTTACGTAAATGAGTTTAGTTAGTGGTCATTTAGTTCATGCTACCCCAATGTGTGCAAATCAACTTAGGCGCATGCTGCTGTACTTCTCCAAAATGAATTACAATATCCATTTCTTGCTCTACATTAAAGCAATATTGGGTTCGACTCCTTTGGTTTGCATCACAGAGCACACTTTTGCATCTTTTCTTTTTACAAGTTAGTTACTTTGACTCTATTGTGTGCAAGTTGCTGCCACACTGCCAATTTTTGTAAAAAAAAAATAAAGTCTTCCTTTCTGTTGGTCATGCAATATGTCAGAAATGCAGATAATAATTTGGAAAGTGGTGGTCTCCACCAATTTATTAAACACAATCTATGTAGGTGAAACGACAGTTCTAAGAGAACCTCTGCTCAACCTCCTGGTAAGTGTAGACACACGCAGGAGGCAACCCTCAGAGAAGTGCATGTTAAGTTCAACCAGTACCATCAGTTTCTAAAGTAAAGAATAAAATGAAATTCCCAAATGTTATGTTATGCTATGTTAGTTTTGTCTTTTATAGCGTACGGCTACTCCAGAGAGTGTCCCGGCGCTTTTATTAAAACCAGTCGTAGAGTAACACAACACAGAACAAGCAAAAAGGAACAGCAAAAATTAGTGCTAAAAGAATTACTGGGCAAAAAGCCAAGTTTTAAGGCCCTTCCTAAAATTCAACAGATTAGAGGTGCTGCGTAGTGCCAGAGGCAACGTATTCCAGATCTGTGGTGCCAGCAGCCCAAAAGAGCGACCCCCAATGCGGGCCCTCTTTACTAGGGGTACCACCGCGAGGAACAGTGATTCAGATCTCATCGATCGGGTCGGCTGGTAGAAGGCAATCCTCCTTTGGAGATATTTAGCTCCCGAGGCATGGAGAGCCTTATGGGCCAGGGTCAAGGCCTTAAAAACTATCCGCTTCCGGATAGGCAGCCAATGGAGCGACTGCAAAAGGCGTGAATGAATTTAGAAACATCTACTAAAGTGTAATGATCACAAAGAAACTGAGGTAATTGCAATAGGTAAAGATGAACCAGAGATATGAATGTTATAAATGTTTTGAGGGAAAAAAGCATAAGTGGCGAAACTAAACTTGACAAGCCCCCCCCCCCGCCCCCATGCAAAGTTCATGGAGTGGACCGCCTCAATACAGTCAGAAGCTCTCGGGCCAGGGGCCCACCACCCGTGCACAGTGCCAGCCAGTGCGGGGTGTATGACTGCGTGCAGCTGTGCATGAGTGTATCAAATGAGCTGGTCCCAGACCAAGTCAGGGTACTGTGCTCTGAGGGGGCCCCGGGAGCTCAGCCCCCCCCCTCACCGTGGGCGCTGCAGGCGCTAATGGTACGCCACTGACCGAAATGCCAAGGACTGCAAGGACAGCAGGATTTCAAGCACTTTACAGGAGAGAAGAGGGTGTAGGAAGCACACTCTGTCACATTCAAGGTGTTTGTACCAATAATATCTCTGTTAAAAGAGCGAGCCAGCCCTGTGACTGCTCCCTCCCAAACACTAATGCATGCAACAAAATAGAAACTAAGTCCAATGAATGTGCAGAATGTGGCGACTAAAGAAACATATGCAAATTCTACAGCAATAGTGCAGACGGACATTCTCACCAGGACCGGACTGGGAACCCAAAGCAGCCCTGGCAATTTTGTTGGACCAGCCCCCCCTTCCCGAAGGGAGGGGGGGGCAAGTGTGAAGCACATCTGCTTTTGGTACTGTGGACCGATATTGAAGCACTGCTGCCAACCCGGCCCCCATCCTTCCAGCCTCCCGGGGAAAAGCTCGATGCCCGCTAGGGCCAGTCCGGCCCTGATTCTCACCTTTCCCTCAAAAAGGTGCAGCATGTCCAAGTACGCATCCTCCACAAGTCATAAGGCAAATGAAGCCATCACCAGAAGCAGTCTTCTGGCAGCTCCTCGTTCAGGCAGTGCATTAAGACCATTCTAAGACATTGCTGTCAGCGACAGGCAATTTTATTGTCAGATGAAAATGATAAACACTTTACTAAATTATTACTAGATGTTGATACTGGACCCACTTTGTCACTCAGCTACACTCAGCGCTGACAAATCAGAGGACTTTCTATTACCCCTCAACTAAATATTAATTAGCCTGAGCGAAATTTTAAATACGCCTGCAAATTTTGTGGAGTTTGGGTTACTCAAAATGTTCACAATTTTTGCAGTTCGCAATCCAGCAGGGCAATTTGTTACACAGGTGCACACTTCATATAAAACATCTTAAGATATACTAGACGGAGAATGCTTAGTATAAAAAAAATTTCTCGCCCAGAGTTATTATCTGCTGAAACCAGTCTCACACCATATATTAACAGACTTTTTTAATGCAAGTTGCATGTTTGCTGAAAAAAGTTCTTCAAAATACCATCAAACGAGATTTCACAATAAATTTGTAATTTTGTTACATTTTCTTGGAATTTCATTAAATTTTGTGAAAAAAATGCTCAAATGTGCACACCTTACAAATCAGAATTACCAAGCGTCATAACTTCTAACATAATATCCCCAGGACGGGAGCTAACTCAATCTGAGAAGTCTTTATTGGTGGAGAATCTTTTAATATGGATGAGGTGGGACTTTGGCCATACTAGGAGAATGAAAGTAATTGAAAAGGTGGGCATGGAACTGAAAACACGGTGGTGGGATATGTACATTACAATAGATTCAGCAATCGGAGGACAGGGTGAAGGAGATGAGGTTAAGAAATTTGAGAGGTCTGTCAAGCCAACCCATCTATGGTCTAAGGACTTGAAAACTTCCTTATTAACTTTTTTTGACAGATTGTTTTGCTCCTCTTTAGTGGTACCTTTAGGGTGGATATTGTCGTATGAATGAATTAATTAATTAAGGAATTTGTAAAGCGCCGGAATCACCCCCCAAGTAGTATCTCCACGTTAGAGGAGCAGACATACCAGACCAGGAAAATTGATTACAGAAGAGTTCAGGCTTCAGAAGTTTCCTAAAAAGGTGGAGATCAGAACACTTTCGGAGGTGTAAAGGTTATAAATTCCAATATGGTGGAGCAAAATAGGAAAAAAGCTTTGCCCCTGTGTGAGGTTTTTGCTACAACATTGGGTGGCAAGAAGCAATTTCTCCCCTAAGAGTAGAGGTCTGCTCGGCTGATAACAAATACGGTTTTCAGTTAAGTAGCTAGGACCCCTACCATTAAATGCTTTATGTACAAAGCCACAGATCATAACCCCTTGCATGCTCGTGACGGCCGGGAGCCGTCATGTATCATGGTGGGCGTGTGCGGTTACCCCTGGCTGTCCGAATCCCACCCACTTTTTAAAATCCCCGCACAGTGCAAAAATTTGCGCCGCATGCAAGGGGTTAAATATAATTCTTTGGAGTGTGGGTAGCCAATGAAGGCGATGCAACAGAGGGAAGTAGGCAGTTCTGGGTGGCATATCTAGAACCAAACAGGCCACCCTGTTCTGAACCACTTGGAGTTTGTTCAGTAAAGATTAATTTGCAGCCGCCAAAAGCACATTGCAGTAGTCTGGTCAACTAATCACCTAGGCCTGCATTAGAGTTTTTCATACAGATAAAGGAAGGAGATGGAACGCTCTATGTAAGAGACTCAGTGTAAGAAATGGGATCCCCAGCTGGCCAGGGCTTGCGCCAAAGCCAGTCAGAGACCACCACTCCCACGTCAGGGCAAGGAGGTCACACGCCAAGACAACCCCTGCTCACCCTCTAGGTAACGTGGCGCGAGCAGCAAGGCCTATCTCGGAGGCTATGTGTAAAGCATTTGCGCACGCACCCACCAGCAACAACATCCAGGGTCCCCCCCCACAAAAGGAACTCCACACAAGGTATATATGCAAATAGTCTTTGTATTAAAAAGGACCCATAGGAACACACGCTTTACAAGGTGCCAGAGGCACGGGCAGAATTTACAAGGGACTATGTACAGGGCAGGGCCATGGGGCCACTTCTAGGAATATGCACATGATGGAACTGGCATTGGAACACATAACAATCAGGGACTTCCTAGAACTGGCATTAGGACTCACTATAACCATAAGCAACATATTTGAGGTTTAGGACATTCTGGAAGGAACACCAAGGATAAAGCACATGACGCATTAGGAGCACCTTCAGAGGTGCAATACAATATAACTCTCAGGAATCACATGAACATTAGCCAATAATTTTCCACAGGCCAGCTGGCCTTTCTGGGGCTAGTAGCCCCCCAATGTATCAATGTCAGGACAGGCTGCAGGTAGCCAGGGACAAACCTACACGTGGCAGCTGCCCACGAAGTGCTGGGCAGCTGAGGGGCATCGTGGGAGCCTCACAGGCTCGGGGGAATAACTGCGCCATGAAGGAGCCTCTAGGACTCAAGAACAAAGATGCTGGGCGGAGCCTCGCCGGCTCGAGAGGACAAGGGGCAATGGTGGGGCCTCTCGGGGCTCAGGGACACGTTGGAGCCTCTCGGGGCTCGGGGACACTGGGACACGTTGGAGCCTACCCGGGCTCGGGGACAGAGGGACACGTTGGAGCCTCTTGGGGCTCGTCCATGAGGTTGCGGGGACCGAGCCTCGCAGGCTCGTCAGGAAAAGGTAGGCGGAGTCCCTCTCGGGGGACTCGATATCACCGGGGGCCCACGGGCCTCTTTTAGCACAACAAGAAGGGTCATTGGAGGGAAGGGGCGGGCACCGGCAGTGTGCCCCGACGCCCCCTCCCCTTCGCTGCACTCACCGGTTCGGCGCTGGTCTCTCCTCGCTCTCCGGGGCTCCCTCTCGCTCCTGGGGGCCCCGGGGGGGCACAGCAGTTCTTCTCGGGGGAAGCAGGGGCGCGGAGTAGGCTCCCGCCGCACCCTGCCTTCTCGGTTCGCTCCAGCCGCCTCACCACCTCCTCGGGCCGCCGGCCAATCACAGCGCGGCCCGGGGAGACGTCAGCAGCAAATCCCGGGCCGGCAGCCAATCCCAGCGCGGCCCGGGAAGGACATCACGAGGGGTCCCGGGCCGGCGGCGGTGAACTCGGGGGAAATGACGAGTGCCAGGCTCCCTCGAGGATTAAGGGCAAATAGCGAGGTAGGCACTCGCTGGGGATGTAGAACCTCCGTAGAACAGGGCAAAGGACGGGTGGGCACCGGCTTGTGGGGTATAGCGCTCCCAGCGCTAGTAACATAAATAAAGCGCTCCAAGCGCTAGAGGGCAGGAACCAGCGCTCCCAGGCGCTAGGTAGGAAGAACAGCGCTCCCAAGCGCTGGGGGGTCAGAGGAAAGCGCTCCCAAGCGCTAGAGGAAAAATAGCAAAGTCTATAGGAAGTCCAGGACCTCAGGTGGAGCACAGCAGCTCCTAGAAGTGAAAAGCCATCAGCAGTCCAGGAGTAGGGCAGGGCCCAGGCTGGCAAGCCAACCCTGAGCCCAAGCAGCAGCAGCCCCTGGTCGATTCAAGTTGGGAACAAGAACATTTCCAGAGTGTCACAGCACCCTTTTTATACACAACATCCTTTGTCTAAAAGGGGCAGGCAGGGGGAGAACCAGATAGAACTGGTTATGGGGGATTCTTTTCACTGGCCAGGCTAGGAACATCAGACGCACCCCAGGGGTTGGAGCCAGCATTGTGTGGGGAAAACCCAGCCTCATTCAGGACCCTCAAACCAGACAGTCAATCCACAAGCAGGCCCAGGCTCACTCCTCCCCTCACATCAGCATGCTAAACACTCCATTCACCACCGGGGCAGACCCTCCCAGATTCTTGGAGCCAGGCTCACCAGCCTGCCTCAGCCAATCACACGCCAGACACCCATTCCACAAATATGCCAACTTCTAAAAGTGGGACTTCTACACTAGACACACTCATGCCGCATACACCATTGCGCAGCATTCAATCTCACGACTTCGCACATACCAAACTCGACCCTGCATACCCCACACATCAGGAACTACCAGGGACACATACATTCCCCATGCATTCCTATGGGAGGGCAGGTCTCTCTCTCACCACACGCACTCAGAGGGGGAATCACCATCCCCAGGTTACATATAACAAGCAAAAACTTCAGGGGTGGACCTGCCAGAAGGGCCAAGTCCAACACTCAGCAAATGGAAACAAGTACCAAAGTTAGCCACACCTGATCTCTCATAGTTAGGGAATGGTCCTAACGGACATCCACGTTTTTAGCCACCAGTTTAGGGATAGGAGCTATACCTAGCTCTGGTGGCCACGATTCTGAAGACCACAGTGTTTGAGAATGGCTGAAAAGTAAAATATCTGTTTTATCCGCATTTAGCTGGAGAAAGGTTTCCGTCATGTAGCCCAAAATTGCTTGCATACCTTCTGCAAAGTAAGATTTGGTAGCAGCTGTTTTATTATCAAATGATGAGAGGAGTTGGTTGTCGTCCACATGTGAGAAAGGTGTAAACCCAACATCACTAATAATCTTAGCAAGAGGGGACACACACACATTGATTGGGGCTAAGGAAGAAGCCCTGTGGTGCCCCCTTCTAAGCTCCATGGTACAGGAATGAAAAGGTCCCAGGTTAATAGTTTGAGTACGCTGATTGATATAAACAAACTAGAAAACCATTTTAACCCCTTTGCGGCTGGGCTAATTTCCCCGCGGCGTGGGAGGGAAAAGTGATGCATCACTGCATGAAAACAGTAATGCGTCACTTTTCATTGCGCCCTCCTTGTGACATACTGGATGCCTCATATTTACAGTATGACAGATCATGTCGCAAGGAGTTACAGATATATCGGAAAAAATGATGCATTACTGGAGTATCACAAAAGTGACACAACTCCAGCAATGGGTCATTTCAAATGGGCGAGTCCCATTTAAAAATTGCCTGCATCAGTCTTACGCCTGCTGTGAGACAGGCGTAAGATATTGACCCATTTGCGTCCTAGAAGTGGCGCAGTGAAATCTTGTCACTTCTACGAGGATTACTTGCATCCGAACGCTCACTCTGCATACATTATACCTGGCGCAGGTATAATATGGCGCAGTGATTTACAAAGTGACAAATCTACCTAGATTTGTCACTTTGTAAATATGATGCGACATGGCGCATTTTTTCGCCACTGGTGCATCATAAAAAGTGACGCACTAGCGGTGCAAAAGTGACGCAAGGTCTCATAAATAAGCCCCATGGTATTTGTGTATTAAAGTTACGTCTAGCCCTCTATCAATCTCCTGGAAAGGATTGACTATTTGTACTCTAAGTAAAATATGTAAATAGAAAGGGCTGCGATGGCATGGATTGTGGGAGGGTGTGCAGTGTACATGCAGGAACGCTTTGTATATGCTTTCTGTTATCAGCCCTTTTTGTGAACCCTTAGCTCAGGCTTCCATGCAGACTCCCTCCATGTGTTTATAATGGACTACAGTTGCCTGAACTCCACCCATGGATCTGTTTAAACAGTCTTTGTTATAAATTGTAGCATTGGTAACCGTTTACTATGAAATGCCTACATCATTTGCATCTGAGGGTCTCTCATGATTTTTCTTAGCCTGGGTTTATAAAAACATCCACTGTTCTGAATTGTGTCATCTATTTCTGAATTGTATCAAACCATGGCTATTCCAGAATATCAACTGGTAGCTTTTCCATGTGCCTGCTCTTTCTGCCGCTAGCGCTGGGATGCCTTAGGGTAGCCATGCCCTTAAGAAGTGTTAATTAATAATAATAATTAATAATTGTGTCATGAAGTCACTTTGTGAAAGCAAGTGGGAGAAAAAGAAACAAAAATATTAATTTCCATTTCTCATCACTTCTCATCAAAAAGCAGCCGCTATTTTCAGGCAAGGCCTGGTGATTGTAATGTTTGAGAGAGATACCTCTAATTAAATGATCCAGTTATTCAAACTATCAGCGCCGGACAGGCCTTATATTTCACAGGCATTTCCCCAGTGGGCTGGAGCCCTTTGAGGCTGGTTTCGAAAGCCCAGTGCTACTTCCAGTGTCGCTGTCACTTTCCCCAGCTCCCTACATTAATCCATCAGGCCTGGGAATCTTTAGGAAGTGGAGAAAGAGGGGGAGAGGAGTGGAAAATAGAAAACGATCAGAGAGGAAGAGTGGAGGAGGAGAGAGGATGAATAGATGGATGGAAGAAGCATTGGGCGAGGAGCGGATAGGTGTGATGCTGGTTGAGGACTTTTTGCTAGGGCTGCTGTTGGTTCCCCAGTCCTCCCCTGAAACAATAAAATCGTTAAGGTTGAGAGAGCGCAAACTGAACGAATTGTAGTAGTACATCATACTTACATGTAGTACGCACTATCATGAAGAGAAATGCCATGAGTGCCAATATTATATTCATTTATATTCTGTTTTGTGTGGTTAACTTAGAGGTTTAGGTAGAAGTGGAACTAATGCAGAAATGTATACACATGAATAATTTTATTAGACGTGATTAATCCTGAACCCATGTCATGTAGCTGCTAAAATGAAAGATGGCAATGCGGTTAAACGTAGAACGTGGTAGGCCTCAGGGCCTGAGCAGAAAGGGTTTTGGAAAGGTATTTCGTTTTCATGATGTGGGTTGCACTAAATGATATTTAGTAGTTAAGCATGTAATAGGTTTATATATTATAGATGTGTTTACCGAATTATAGAATAGAGTACTAACATTCCATTAATTAATGAAGAAGATTTGAATGGTATAATCATTATAAGAAATGCTGTAGGCCTGAAATGTTTTAGTCATTGCATTACACATATTGGTCTTTGAAGAGAAATGTTGCGAGTTTGTCAGAAGTCTATGAAAATGGGGGTATTGACTGCAGATGTCTGTCTGCAAGACAGAGGGGGGGATCCAATTATAAAATGAAATGAATAAAGTCTTGTTCAGAAGACGATTCAGACATGTAGGAGGGTTCCGGAATGTTTTAGGGGGTATCAGCGGGCCGGAGAAGAGTCTGCGAAGCAAGGTCAACTCTAACGCACGAGGCCTCATCATGGAAAAAGCCAGAAGATACACCACGTGAGGGGCGTCTCACAAGGGGCGTCTCCAATGTTGTTGTGTTTTGTATTAGGGACAGCACCCCTGGGTGGAGGTAGAGCAGATGCCTGAGGACCCTTTAGAGAGCGGATGGGTAGGCAGAGAGGGGTCATGACTGGCGATTATAGGGTTTCATCTAGAGACTAAGAGTGAGTGATCTTCCTAGGAAGTCATTCACCGCTGACACCTTTTGATAGGTTGAGACCTTGTTAAGTAGGGATACCATCTAGAGCAGGGTAGGGACAGCCTAACCTGTATTTTCACTCCAAATTTAAATGACGGAGAGAGTTCAGTATGTGTCTATGCTAATGGCATTATTATTCTTAGAACTTGTACTTGTAGTTTTCTTTGCTCGTCTGAGGATTTTCCGAGAGCACATGTATGTAATTGGGCCTGTGTATCTAGTGAATCTCATTTTGAGATGCCTGTACTTACAACTCATTTTAACTTTATAATAAACCTTTAAAGCTAGAAGTTGTTTGTGGTTCTTCCGAGCTGAGTCCATTCTGGGGTATAACTAACTGGGTAAGAGGTGCACTTTCTCTCCTCAATGACAGGCAACAAAGGTTCAATTGATCAGAGTGGGGTTTTGGATCAATAGTGATTAGGTATCGGTCAAAATCTCAAGTGGAGCAGTGTGGAGTAGGTAGAGAGGACAAAAGGCCAATTTCTCTTACTATTAAGAGAGAATGTTTAGTTCACTGTCACATACACGCCAAACACCCTGATACCCTCATGGGTGACAAGTGTGCTCAACAAATTGACTTAACATAACACACACAACATAGCAAGTAAGCCAAGTGCAATGATGTGTGAAGCAGTGTCACACACATACAGACACACATGCATTCACAAATATATATGGACACACTGTTATTAACCAGTGCTCTGTTTTCTGCTGATATAGGTTTTCCCTTTCTGGCTTCTCTGAACCAGATTCAGGGACCATGGATCTATGGAGTAAAAGAAAACATTTTACCTCAAGTAGCACCTGGGAGACTAGGGTGCTTATTTATGGTATTTTGGCATAGGGCTGCACTGCAAGGCACCTTGATGAGCTGCCCCACGCCAAAGGAAAAGGGCAGGAATGCACCGCATTTAAGCAATACGGTGCATTCCTGTTCTTTCTCCCTTCGCTGGCCCTGTTTTGGCAGCCTAGCACCAACGTAGGCATGCAAGGGTACTTTAATTGCATGCAGGGCTGTTTTGTGCAGGAAAAGGCAGCTTCCTGCTCAAAAACAATCCTAAGGGGCGTTTAACGAGGAGAAATAAACATATTTTCCCTCATTGCGCCTCACCTCGGGAGGCGTCTCAGTTTCAGTGCCTCCCCAGGTTTACATCACTTTGTAAATCTAGGGCAGCGTCAAATTCCATGGGTGTTGCGTGGGAAACCCCGCTGTAACGCCCATGGAACGCCTCCTGGGCTCGGAGTAAGGTGACGCAGAGATTTGCAGTATGTCGCCCTACTCATAATGTATGAGCCCACTAAAAGTCACACAGGGTGGCATTGCGTACCTTCATGAATCTAAAGGAGAGCCCTGCATCACGCATGTACCTATTTTACCTGGTGTCAAAGTGATGCAGGTCTGTGGTGGTCTGGATATTTCATGAAATTCTCCCAACACAAAAGAGGTTTGCCCCACCCATCGGGAGTCTTGTTACAGATAAGGAGCACGACCCCACTCCGCACCGAGTGCAATATTAACTGGATGCGCCTTCTACAGATTATTGGAGTGCACAATACTATAGCAAATGCACTATTCGGAGTGTAGTTGCCATCTGATGCCTACACTGTCAATAGTCTCTATTTAAAACAACAAGGGGACCCCAATTAGTATCAGCGAGGGACCTCGGGGAGCTTATCGTACAGAAACAACAGTGGTCCCTAGCAAGGAAACACAAGAATAATCAACATAAATATAGACCCAGTCAGTTCTATATTGTAGAAGACATGCCCAGCCGGACAGAGGTCTTCTAGTCTAACTATTGTTCTGTCCTGATGATGGACCCCTGCATTTAGTAAGGGGGTCCGAAACGTCGTCGACTCTGTGTACCATATACCTGTACAATGATTTACCACACGAAAGTATGTAATGGTACCTACTGGAATCTCTCTGTTTAATTTTGAGACCTTACAGAGACTTTTGATCTTGCCTTGTAAGCCCTTCTGTGTATGTTGTCTGTGTCTATGTATTGTCGTGGGTTGGTACAGGCTTGTGCCCCACGAACGTGAATTGTTGAAGGTGTATTATTGTTTCTCAAAACGTTTATTGAAATATAAAACTTGAAGACCTCTGTCCGGCTGGGCATGTCTTCTACAATATAGAACTGACTGGGTCTATATTTATGTTGATTATTCTTGTGTTTCCTTGCTAGGGACCACTGTTGTTTCTGTACACTGTCAATAGTGCATAAGTGAAAGTCAGAATCTATGTTTTATGTCACTGGTCTGATTTTCAATGCATATGAAGACCTGGCCTTGATATCAAAGGAAGCCAGAGATGTGAACCTCTGCGGGTGCAATGAAAAACTGTGCCCACCTGCAGGAAGATGACTGTGGGGTACCTGGGATCGCTGTTTCCTCATCCCATTGTGTACTTGTCTGTCCAGAACCTTTTATTTGTGCACAATCTGTGTGCCTCCCGATAGATTCTTTGCAACTGAGTCTGTAATACAGTGCATGCACAGTGCAAAAGGTTTTGTCACTTGCACAGGACCATGTCTCCATACATATGGCAGAATGCCCCTATGTCCAATTTACCTGCTTTATTATCACCCCCATGAAATGTGGATTTAACTTTAAGTAGGATATTACAAGCATCTATAGTAGCAATTTTGTTGAGCTTGCATTTGGTTTTAATTAAGTCATGTAACATTGAGGAGGATTTGGAGGTAAAGTAATTGTGTTAAAAAGTTTGAACTTTTTTTAAATGGAGGACATATTGATTACAACACAAAAAGATGATGGAAGGAATGCTGAACCTTGTCAAACATTCACCCCCAGTCACAGATCTGGGCCTACATCCATCCTTATTTTTCTCGACACGCCATTCCTGTTGGAGTCAGACATATGCACATTAGTCTTGACCCTGCTCCCTATGGGAACAGTCCAGCCCGAGCTGCCAAGCCTTCCTTGACAGGAAAACAAGCATCCTGGGACAGGTTTCGAGGTATCACCCCTCATCAGCCAGGCTAGGTTAAATCCGGTGGCATAGCGAGCACAGGACCTATGTCTGGGCATACCCATCCCACTTTGGGCCAAAATTATTACTCAAAAAAATGATGGAAGGAATGCTGAACCTTGCCAAACATTCACCCCCAGACACAGATCTGGGCTTAAATCCATAGTTTTTTGTTGCTCGCCACACCTTTCCAGTTTGGACCCAGACATATGCAAATCAGTCTTGACCCTGCTCCCCATGGGAACAGTCCAACCTGAACTGCAAGGCCAGCTCCTTCCTGGACCGAAAGACCAGCATCTTGTGGCTCGTTTCCGGGTATCTCCGCATATCAGCCACGCTGGGGCAAATCAGATGGCGGGGTGCTGTTGGGGTGAGAGATCCATAGGAAGAATTTCGTGCTTATCAGCCCATTTTAAAAAGAGAAAGGGGATTCTGGACACCAGAGCAAAATAAATATATTTAGAGGTGTTGAGGAGTATTCTGAAGGAAACAGTCATGTGGTGAAAGTCACACAACATACACAAAATGGCAGCCATATGACAGAAGATTCGCAACCTGTGGAGATTTGAGTCCAAAATCAAAAAAGACATAAGCCATACAGGCACTTACTCTTCCAGGAACATGAACGAACCATGACGGCAGGGCACTTAACCCTGGAGTGGCAAAAGTAATGTGGTAAGCTCAACAATAGGACAGAGCTCATGGAACAGCCGTCATCTTGACTTAGTTGATTATTAACCAATTCCATGCTTGCGTCAGCCAACGGTCGACGTGAGCCCTACCTTCTGGGTGCTGCGCACGACCGTTGGCTGACGCAGCCCCGCCCACTCAGTAGAACGCCCGCACCATGGCGAAATGTCCGCCATGGTAAACGGGTTAAGTGCAAGTCTGTTCTTTGTAACGCTATGCCCCGATTCTGTTTAGGGTTAGGAGAACTGTGCTTTTTAAAATTGATCCTCCATTTTTTAGACCAGTGGAAAACATTTTCCAGCTTGAGAGATCCCTTTCATATATATAATTTGCACACTTACTCGAGAATTACTGATCATAAGATTATCTAGTAGGGTCGAGTATGAAAATTTAGTATGAACATAAATTTGGATTGTTTGGGAATACCATCAATGTTATGACTTTGAGGCTGTTCAACATATCTACAAAGGCAAACCTTTGTCCTTGCGTAACAAAACCCAAGCTCCAAGTTCAAACCCTAAACTTAACAAAAGATGCAAATCTTTAGAGCTGACATATTCACTTCAATCTTATATGGGCTTTGAGGTGCAATGGGTTCCTCCTACTTTCAAAACTTTTAAAGTCTATCAATTTCGGAATCCAAAATATTTTAGGTTTATACATGTAATGTACAAATGCAAAAACTATTGTAAATCTGACATGCTACTTTAGTTTTACTTGTTAAAAAATAATTTAAGGTGGAGAGAGGAGTGTCAAGGGACAGATATTCACACAGTAATCGATGTATTAAAGGTCTCACTTGTCTGACTTTGGATCAGACAATAGCAAATATAAAAGATGCATGGTAGTGGTAAAATAAGTCAACCACTTAAGTTGTCCCCAGAATGTATCTCTATTTGACATGCACTGACATAAACTCATGCGTTCCACAGTGTTCCAGAGATTTCGAGTCCTATAAACTGTCAACAGAAATACAAGATAATGAATTTGTGCGATTTAAAACAGATTATTTTAAGCCTTAAAATCATACACAATGAAACACGAGATAGTTGGGTCCAACGAGTTAAAAGAGCATAGTACAGGTTACGAAAACCACAAAAAGTAGAAAAATGCATGCACAAAAAGCTGGTTCCAAAAATGTAATATTTTTCTGTGCTTTTGCAAATGCTATGTAGCAAAAAAAGAAGAAAATAAATACATGCCAAGAAAAGGACCCCTTCATAAAATGTTATTCAAACATGATTATTTCATGGAAAATAGAGTACAGAAAACTACCCTCCTTCCCAATTACAGTGGTTTCTCTGTGGTTGTCTGCAAAGAAAATGTTTGCATACTAAATTATCATTAATTAGTTATAATTCTTTTTACTGATCTCGAAATATGAATGAAGAGAACAGCAGTTAACTGGGGCAAATCTTGTTCGAGGGAAATACTTGACAATCAATTAAGTTATTGCAATGATTACTCAGAAGCATAACTTAGCATAATAATTAAGACAGTCATTCCATTCATTAAAGAAAGTTCATGCAAGATCATTGGAACAGCAGACTAATGGACTGAACTTCCAATCTGTACAGCCAGAGCCTGTGGATTGTTCTTATAATCTCCATAGGTTAGAATAAAAAGCATATCATTAATTCGCATGCTTAGACGATGCTTATCTTTATCTGTGACAGGTACTGTGATATGGGGATGCCAGTTCCCAGCCTTTTATCAATCAAGGAATAAAGTGAGCATACAAAGGGACATAGAGAAAACATCAGGAATACAACTAGATATAAATAAGTGTAAAAGAGTCAGGGAACACTTTTGCTTCCATGTTTGGACACAGGCTGGATACACAAGAAGCACCTGAAAGAACACACTGGGGCATATTTATAATAAAATGTTGGAGCACGGAGCTGCCCCAAATTTGGCTGTGCCGCGCTTCGACATTTTCAAAAGGCAGGAATGCACCATATTCACAAGAATATGGCGCACCCCTGTGTTGCCCCTAAAGCTTGGCCTGGTATTCCATGGCATTCATTTTTGGCGTTGTCTCAACCTTGTCAATCTGGGGCAGTGTCAGAAAGCAATGGGTGTTGCGGCGGAACACCCACTACAACACCCATCACACAGCCCTTTGCCGCAGAGGACTGTGGCAGTAAGAGGCATATCTACAAGGTGGCTTTAAGCCACAAAAAGTGGCTTTGCACCACCTTGTAAAGTTGCAAAATGGCGCTGCGCCACTGGCACATCAAAAAGTGACACTCCGGTGGTGGTGAGGGCTTGTAACTATGCCCTCTATTTCCTGAATACATCTCAGCTAGCAGCACCTTCGGGTCAATGCAGCTGTCATCTTAGCCTTGTAAACTAAACGGTGTGCATATAATTTATACAAATTGAGATAGATAGATAGATAGATAGATAGATAGATAGATAGATAGATAGATAGATAGATAGATAGATAGATAGATAGATGGATAGATAGAAAGATGGATAGGTAGGTAGATGATAGATAGATAGATAGATAGATAGATAGATAGATAGATAGATAGATAGATAGATTAGATAGATAGATAGATAGATAGATAGATAGATAGATAGATAGATAGATAGATAGATAGATAGATAGATAGATAGATAGATAGATAGATAGATAGATAGATAGATAGATAGATAGATAGATAGATAGATAGATAGATAGATAGATAGATAGATAGATAGATAGATAGATAGATAGATAGATAGATAGATAGACAGACAGGCAGGCAGGCAGGCAGGCAGGCAGGCAGACAGACAGACAGACAGACAGACAGACAGACAGACAGACAGACAGACAGATAGATAGTGAGATAGATAGATAGATAGATAGATAGATAGATAGATAGATAGATAGATAGATAGATAGATAGATAGATAGATAGATAGATAGATAGATAGATAGATAGATAGATAGATAGATAGATAGATAGATAGATAGATAGATAGATAGATAGATAGATAGATAGATAGATAGATAGATAGATAGATAGATAGATAGTGGATGGACGGACAGACAGACAGACAGACAGACAGTCAGACGGATGGACGGACAGACAGACAGACAGACAGACAGACAGACAGACAGACAGACAGTCAGCCTTTCGCTAAATAATAATCACTAATGAAAATGAACATTCTAATAAGAATTTAAAAAGTAAATGATAGAGGCAGTGTAGAGTCATGGATAGGATAATGTATGCTATATTGCCTGCAAAACAAAATCACTTCTGAATTTAGGAGGTTATCTCATGGTTTTGTGAACAGAAAATATCTGTGAACTTGATCCAAAGTCACATCAAGGAAGAGCTTCAAAAATTGTACTTCAAGCTCTGTCTTCCTTGAGGAAAAGCCATGGGATGTGTCTGAAGTTGTTGTGAGTGCTCAGTCGTCATATGAGTTCCTGTCTGTGGGAACACATCAGTGGCTGCAGGACTTCAAGAAATCGTCACGCATACCACAGAAGAGTTTCTTTGTCTCTACTGTTGTAGAGAAACCTTGGCACACTGGCGGTGGTTTTTGATTCATACCGTAAGTAAGTTTGCAGACAGTGGGCCAGATTTATCATTCTTTGACACAGGGCAATGCAGAAAGACAACTTGCTACCCTGCATCCAAAGCAAGAGGTCAGGAATGCCCCATATTTGCTAACATAGGATGTATGTCGTTACTACGCATGCTTTTACAACGCATGCCTTTACCACGCAGGTTTTACAACGCAAGTCGTTACAACGACTTGCGTTTGGGGGCGCTGGATAGTGAATAGTTTAATTTACTATTCCAACTCCAGTCCCCATGGGTAGTAGGGAAGGTTTTGGATAGTAAATTAAACTATTCCCTCTCCTACAGCGCCTCCCAGCGCAAGTCGTTGTAACTACTTGCGTTGCAAAAGTTGCTTGGTAAAGGTACTGCGTGGTAAAAGTTGCGTTGTAAACGCATATGGCACATTACTGCTCTCTCACTACATTGCCAAACTATGCGCTTCTTTAGAGCCGAAGCAGGCACCCTTGCGCCATGGTGCAAGTATACCTACGTTACAGGCAGGACTGTTTTTGTGCTGGAAGGGAGGTGTCTGCATTCTGTGGCACACTTACAAGGAGAAATAAAAAGGAGTAGAAAGAAAATGATTTCTCATCATTGCACCTCTATAGGGGAGGCATACAATACTGACTCAATCCCAGGTGCTCTTGTCTTTAGCAAATCTGGGAATGCACCAAAATACATGAGCGGATTCGTGGGAATGCCCACTCTCCAAACATTGAATGCCCCCCTGGCATGGAGTACCACCAGTTACGCTGCCTTGAGCATTTCCCGATGTATCAAGCCATGCAGGGTGGCCTTGTATGGATTGGTAAATCTGGCTTAAGGATTCCGTTTGCTCTTGCATCACTCTGCATGACTCAAGGGCAACACAGCCCGTTGATACATCTGGGCCTCAGTTTGTGTATTGCGTAATTCTGACTCAGGAACATACCAAGTAGCTCCTGACTTTTGAATGCTACTCCAAGTCTAAGCCAGACAGTGTCTTGTGTCACAGTGTCAACCAGAAGGAAGGATAGAGCTAAGAGACTCCTATCATGAGAGACCAAAAGGAAAAAGAGGGAGAGAATGTCTCACTTATTTACCTCCTAACTTGTTCTGGGTAGCACTTCTGGTGAATAATGGAGTGGAAAGAGGTCAAGAGTTTTCCATGCTCTTCGAAGACACACTCTTTCTTCTTCCTTACATATCCTAGAGTCTGACCACCTACAAAGAACCTTAGGAACGCAACAATATCTGGGTTCCATCCAAACTCCAGCTTATTTCTAGTGTTGGAAATCTAAATGGATTCCTTGGTGCCCAACGCCTTATGAACCACATACCCTCCATTTTAGCACGCACATAGACATGTAGTACCCAAAACCCATATCAGTGGAGCAGATTATACGATATTGGCATACAAACTGAAGGAACATAAATTCGATATTACATGATGTTGGCCTTATGTATCCAATATGTTAGTATGTTACCATCTGAAACTCCTATGTAAATGTAAATACCCAAAAGTTATATATTCATGCAGAATCGGGCCTTTTGCTATAACAGACGCCATCTTGGTTTCGTTTCGCTGTGTCTCCCTCTGTTAGTTAGGAAAACACGTGACTTACTTCTGTACGGTGACCGGAGATGCCGGCCTGGCCTATGAACAGACTATTAGTTTCTAGCTCAGGGAACCCAAGGTCACATCTGCCTTTCTTGTAGGATGTGCACATTATTGCAGGCGCCGTTCCTGTACTCCCCTGCCCCAGATAGAAAGGGAGGCACCTTTACTGACCTACCCCCGGATTAGCATGAGCTAAGCTTCATAGCAATCAATTGTGCCTTATATATGGGCTTCCTTGTTGACTCCTTGACGAGTGGTATTTTTCCTTCTAGGGGTGTTTCATGAGGTATGTAGAGAGTACATGCATTGTATTGCTCGTATTCTGGAGTCTTCTCTGCGCACCTTCGAGGGCTGTGCCGAGAGAGGCTCCCCTATATAGGGCCTTTTTGCAAAATAAACGATTGAACCTTCTCCATTGCCGACTGACATATTATTGGTAACAAGGTATATGGGCTATTGGTAAGTATAGCTCTATGATATCATTTGTGGTACTTCACAACGTAAAAACACAAGTGGCCAGTAGGAAACTTGCCCTGTCATGGAACCGGTGAAAAGGCCTGCCTGCCACTATAACCCGGTGATCCTTTGCAGCCAGGTGAGCTGACAGGAGTCATGCTCATTAAAAGAGGGTGCACATAGTTCTTAGATAACTACAATCCAGATGGAGCTGATGCGGGAAAACTGCAGCCGCCAACTGATGTCCTTTACATTGAATTGAGACATTTAATCCCTTTAACTTTTATACATGTTGTACAATACTCAGGTGCTGAAATATGTCTACTGGTGGTTTTTCTCTGGAACATCAATGAACCTGCGGAGGTCTGTGCATGCATGCACATCTTAAGTTGGTGCTTCCTCTCTTCCCTATGTGAGACTTCACTAACACAAAAACTCAACTTCAACCTGATTCTTAAGCTTCCAAATGTCCCACTCTTCATTGGGTGTCCCAATTCTGGCATTTGTCTTCTCAAGGACCGTTTCTGACCGTCAGCCCTCCGGACATCCCTGCTAGATAGGTAAGGGAATGTGGCTAGAAGCCACTCTGCTCCTACTAAAAGGGCTGGTTGCTCAATCTGCTAACCTCCAGGAATTGCAGACAAAGACATTTTTCCATCTCAGGAGAATTCTCATCAGACTGAACCTTTCATTTGTCCCATGTGTATTTTGACTGAATTTTCAGTGTAAAATCCGGATACTGACAGAATCCTTCTTCACTTCCCTGATTCATGTGTCATGTTGATCAGGGATACAAGTAGTACCAGTAGATTCTCAAAGCAGTTTCTAGACTAAGTGCCCAATTTATAGTTTGGCAGAAAAGGTGCCTCATCTCAACAGTGATGGAGTCCTCTCTCACCCAAACTAAAGGTCTCCCTGCCTCACGTAGAGTCGGGATGACCTTCATTATGTGGATGACGGAGACTACTCTGTCTCCACCTCCATCATAAACCTCTGAGAGCCTGACAGTGTAAGGGCCATTGGAGGTTTGGCAATGTGTCTGCTCATCCGATTTAGAGTAGGCGAACACATGGCCAGTTGTCACTGTCCGTCACTGCCAGATAAAACATTGTAAGTTTGCTGGGCGTCTCTACTCTTGATAGAATTGTTCGTCAAACTTACAATGCATTGACAGAAATGGCTGAGAAAGGGAATCCTGTCAATGCTAGAGGTGTCTCCTAGGCCCGAGGATATTTCAAAATGTGACAGGCGGGGATATTTGATGTATGTCCCAGTACAAAGTTAGACGAGATACAGGCAAAATATATTTCAAGCTAAATGAGCAATTTTGTGCAATTTTCATGAAAGTTTCAGACATTGCCTGAAAAAGCTACTCAGTTTTGCACACTCCACAAGTAAGACCTGGAGTAGATGTGATCCAGGGGATCAATTGCAGACATTTTACTCAGTGGGGTTTAAGCCAAAGCTCCTCCACTTGTGCACCAGTTATATTTGTTCAAAATTCAGAGGACTGAGAGGATATTCAGTTCGAAGTTGTTGGTATAGGATCTGATTGATACATTTATTTAGACTCAGAACTGTACTGATGCACCGTCTGCACCAGAGCAGACAATTTAAACAGTTTTCCCTAACTAAACGCCTTTATACTAAAACACTCTCTTTGGCATGCAGATGGACACAATGAAACCTCAAGGCAGTTTCTTCATGGTCCCTAAAGGTAAGCCTTCAGTTAAATTTTAGGAGTTGAAAATTCCAAACTGGCCTCTTGTTTAAATGAATTGATCATTGATTAATTAAGAAAATAATAACCCATGAAGCGACATTTTATGATGTCATATTAAGACAGGTTATGCTCTTTAAATACCCATTGAATACTCTCCTCATGGAAGTATCTTGCTGTAAAAACATCAAACATACTAGACCGGCCATCCTTGGTGTGGTTTTCCACCGGACTCTTTGCCTTCAATCCTCATGTTTGCTGACTTTGTTTTTGCTGACTTTAGGACTGTGCGCACTTTACCACTGCTCATCAGTGCACAAGTCTTGTGCTCTCTCATTGAAACATGGTTGAATTGGTTTATGTTTAATAGGTGATAGTTACAAAATGGGAGCAGGTAACCAGTTCATGTTTGGTGTCTTTGGAATTGTAATGAAAAACCCTCTCTCATGGTGAGGCCAGATTTCTAAATTACAATTTTGAAAATGCCACTTTTCGAAAGCTGGCATTTTCCTGCCTTAGCCAATTAGTGCCTGCAGCCTTTCACAGTCACATGGGTGTAGCTGACATTTGTGCTCTGTGTATTCCTCTTAGACAGCCACACACAGAAGCGTGCATAAATGTGGCAGGATGGGAGGGTGGAGCTGGGTACAGCCCTATTTACACTTGAATATGCTCTGCACTGCCTCCACACAAATGGCTGCATACCACTTGTAGTTAGTCTGGAGCCAGGACAAGAAAGGCAGGATTTCTGAGGAATTCAAAGCAAAACCTTTAGAAGCTTCTCCCACTTCAAAGGCATCTGTTGGCATCTGTTGAACCCTGGAAACCAAAGTAACGCTGATTGGCTGGCATCCTGACTATAGCCTCACGGACATAAGGCTCCAACAACCTTGAAACTAGCACCTGGACTCTGCCATCTGTGAGTCCTACCCGGCAAAGTGGCGCTACCCCAGTGCAGGACCCTTGGAAGTGGGCATGCAGGTGATCTACCAGCCCATATGAGGTTACCGCAGAGCTGAGGCATCTCCTCTATTGCGCAGCTCAGCTCCATCAGAACCAGTCCATCGCCCATGCTGTTCGATGCCTCACCTTTGCTGTTCAGCACAATGCCTATGGAGACGATGCATTGCCTCTGTTGTGAGCGTTTTATCGATGCAAGGACTCCGCATCAACCCCGCAGACATTTTCGGAACTGTCTCCAGTGCAAAGCTCTCCCAATGCAGTCCCTTCTACCGCAAATCCCCCATTGACAGCAGGCTTGACGATGATTCAGGTTATTGAATCGCAGCCTCACAGCTCTTTGGAACCGACTTAACGCCTCCACTGCATGACAAATTGTCGATGCCGGGCTTGACATCGTAGGCCCTCACCAACGGGATCCTCAATGATGCACCTAGCATCTCAGCTTCACTGCTCCTCAAAACCGACGTATCGCCCCAGCTACACGACACATCCTCGACGTGGGTCCTCAAATTGCTCTGTAAACCAGGATTTAAGGTATACTTGTCCAGCAGGTATAACTGGGTCCCTGTAGTCCGACACCCATCAATTGTGGTCGGCTTGAACAGTTGACTTTGTCCCAGTCCAGTACGACCAGATATCCACAGTTTGCGCTTTTTGTTTTTTGTTTCTATTTGCACTGAAATCTTTTAACCTGTATATCTCCAGTTCTATTGATTGGATTTATGTTGTCTGTATGGGGATAGTCAGCCACATGCATCAAGCGATTTTGGAGTCACAAACGGTGCGAATCGCAAAATTCGGCCGTTTGCGATTCCAAAATCACTTTTTGGGAAACATGAAACAATTTTTTAGAAATCCTAATTTTTTGCGATTTCTAAAAATGTGATTGCATTTAAGGAATCGCATTTTTGCGATTCCTTAAATGCAATGCATGAATGTTTAAAAAAATGCGAATTCGCAAATAGGGGGAGCAAATTAACACGAGGTTGAACCTCGTGTTAATTTGTGAAATCTTTCAAAAATGCTCAAAAAAGCATTTTTAAAAGTGTCATGTTACACACACACATGTCCTTTGGACATGTGTGTGTGAAACTTGCACTTAAAAAAACATTTCAAGGGTGCAGGGGTGGGGTCCTTTGGACCCCCCCTCAGCACCCTTGAAATGCATTAACAAATTGCGATTTGCAAAATGAAAATCGCAAAATGTTAATGCCTTCCCATTGATTCCTATGGGCCTTTTGGCCCATAGGAATCAATGGGAAGGTTTTCCTTAATTGCGATTCGCAAAATGTGAATCGCAATTAAGCAAAATTAAGAAATCGCAAAAATATTTGCGAATTAATCATGCATTGCCGTTTGCGATTTCTAAATTGCGATTCCTGAATTTTCGCAATTTAGGAATCGCGTGCAATGACGCATGTGCCCGTTAGTGTGTCATCCTCTTCAAGACGGTTGACAGTTTCTGACACTGCCAGTCACTTCAGAGACAATAGGCTGCTCCGCCCACTGTGTGGTGTCCCTGGCTTGCCTCAATACCGGCAAAGAGAGAGTTCCCAGTCGAACAAAATAAATTTATGTACCTCTGGTGCCCTCAGCTTTAGATACTGTTACCTGTGAACAAGTGTGACCTTGCACACCTGAGTCAGGGGCATCACACGCTTCATGTTGTCTGCCATTGCCTGGATTAGGAGGGCGTGTCTCTGATCTTGCTCTCTGAGTTGCCTTACTTTGCACCAGGGAGGCGTTCCATGGGCGTTACCATGGTAGACCTGGGAATGCACCAAATGATACGCCTCCCCAGGTGAGGCTTAACAAGGAGACATACCTTTATTTCTCTTTGTTACTCCCTCTTTTTGCAGCACACAAAAAGCAGCACACATAGAAAGAGGAATTTGGCCCTCAGGATTGTTTTTGTGCAGGAAGGTGCCCCTTCCGGTACAAAAAACAATCCTGTTCGCAACGCAGGCACCCTTGGCCCATGCTGCAAGGGAGCCTGCATTGGTGCTAGGCTGCCAAAACAGCACCAGCACAGGGACAAGGACAGAAATGCATTGTATTATTTTAAATATGGCGCATTCCTGCCTTTTCCCTGCAACGCAACATATCCCAGCAATTGTGGCTTGCTCCGCTGCGTTGCATTTGTATGCCACAAATATGGCCATAAGAGTTTTGATTTGTGAATTACGATGAAGCCATCGATCAACCCTGATTGGTGGAGGATTTTGAAGCCACCTGAGTTGAGCTCATAGGTGACAGCCGAAGAGATCAGGGTGAACCTGGTCCCGGTGATAAACACAGCACCCAGGTTTGCTCTGTGATTAGGCTGCAAATGCCAGAGGATATTTTGTGGGGAGAGTGAGCTTTTCACAGCCGGGAAAAGTACATCCAGGTGTGTGGGGCTCTCCATGATGAATGTAGATGTGTATGAGAAAGAAAGTGGATTTTTAGTGCACGAAAACCAAGTTTGGAGGACTCCATTTTGTGTGGATGGTGCATTGCGCGGCTGACGAAAACAGAGGGGCCAACATGGCAAATTACTTTTCGGAGCACGGGCCGGCATTAATTGAATGAACAAGCAAATGAGTGAATGAAGTAATTAATTAATTAAACAGTTAATTTAGATTGTCCTGCACTATGAACTGACTTGCTTGCTAGTCAGAGTAAGTTGTTAATGGTGTTTATAAATTTTTCCCTGAAAGTTGCCAAATAGATCTCAGGATAGTTACCCTCCGTGAAATTTGCTCCTGGTGTTGTTGGAATTTGCTCCCTTGACTTTCTGTCTTGGACTCTTATGCTCCCCGCCATTTTGTGACTTTCTTCTTTTGACTCCCCTGTCCCTGATCCGCCATCTTAGCGATCTTTGACCTCTTCCTCTGTCCCAGCCGGGCGACCTTTCTATCGTCTTGGACCTACTCCTCGTTGTCGATCCTGTTAATATCTCTGGCCCCCTCCCATTTTGTATCACTCTCACTTTCCTGCCCTGCCTTCCTATCCCTTTCTTTCTGTTCTCCCCCCTCTTCCTTCCCCTGCCCCCTGAACACCCGGCTGAACGATGGCAAGAATTCCCTGCTTTGTAAATATGTAATATATGGAATCCTGAGTGAATTAGCAATTTGTATATATATTTATCTCTAACCACTAGTATATGTAGTTGCCCTTTGTACTTACTACCATTCCTATGTGATTTTAGAGTTTATCTGTTTGTATCTCTTCCTTGAGTGACTTTACAACTTGTACACTTGCAATTTGTTCCTCCTTTCACTCCGCTTGTATATATAACTCTAACCACTAGTATATGTAGTTGCCATTTGTACTTACTACCATTCCTATGTGATTGTAGAGCTTATCTGTTTGTATCTCTTCCTTGAGTGACTTTACAACTTGTACATTTGCAATTTTTCCTGTTGATATCTCCTATGTAACTCATGTAATCTAAAGACCGTATGTAGCGCAACTGGTTATTTTGTAAAGCGCTCTGACACCTTCGGGTAATGTTCGTGCTATATAAAATTGTATTAAATAAATAGATTCACTGTCTAGTGCTTCTATGACCTCCCTTTGTGCCTGTCACCCCAACCCAGTCCCCAGCACCTCATCCTGTGCCACCAGGTATCACTGCGCCTCGTCTAGCCCTTCAGTACTCTCTGATGCCTCAGTCCTTCCAGCCGCCTCACCAGAGCTGCCGCGTCTGTGCTCGGGGGCTAATCCCGTTGTCGCGGTTTCTCAGTAGAGTCCAGGGATGTTCTCTTAAGAACTGAGAGGAAGCTGCAGTGAGACCGAGTATGATCCCAAAGATACATAAATGCATGAAATAAGCCAGGGAAGTGAAACTAAAGATGGCTGCGAGGAGGGGCTGGCTGACCCCACATCCTGATCCTGTTTTCCATTATTCATGAATATTTAATCCACTTTGCTCTTATCTCGCTCCTAGAGATGTCCTTGAAGCCTCTAATCCTATAGAGGAGGGAGGGATGGAGGAGCCTTTGATGATGCAATAAGCTATAGTGATCATGATGGGTCTGTCTCTTCTGCCCCCTTCCCCAGTCCCCATAAGGTTGAGTGAATCTCATTAAAACTGGATCAATAGGGTGGATAGGACCTCCTTATAGGTTCATGACTCCCGATGACATATCACCTCTCAGATGCACAATAGGCATCTGGCACGCCTTCTTGTGCACGCAACCGACCCCGCATTACCAGTCGTGTCACCCATTCCAAGTTGTCTGGCAGCTCTGTGTTCCCTGGCACTAATGGACTTACCTTCCCCCTGCTCCAACCAATCACCATTTATCACCCACCCCTCAGGAAATCAATAGGGCCAAAGAAATGCAGAGAGCATTGTGGATGGAACTATTTCTTGTTTTGTCCACTCAGAGCCTCCATGGTGGGGTGGGGTTGAATTTTGACAGCTTTTTAATACATTTGCATAAAACACAAAACTATCTATTGATGAAACACAAATACTCATTTGTGTTATAAAGTGCTTCAGAACACACTTCTTCCTGTAAATAACAGATGTTACAATTACCCAATTTACCATACTCAGAAGGATGTAAGGCTGTGTCTTACTTGCTTGGATTCCAGCTTCTGAGCTCTAGACATCTGCATTGGTGAGAGAATGATCATTCAAATCACTGAGCTACCCTGCCTACTTATGTATCCCACAGATCTGAAATTGCAACTAAGAGACGTATAAGTAGTTTTTTCATCTACTAAAACAAATAAGAACATAAATACAGGGTTCTAATGTGAACTCGGATGATTGTGCCATCTGAGGATATTCCAATTTGCAGACCATTAGTACTTAGAACTGCTTAACCCAACAAATAATAAGTTTGGAAACTCTGCTGTGATTATTTTCTTGTAGTGTGAGCATTTAGGCCCAGATTTTGGATAATACCGTGCAGGCGGTCGTGCCACTCTAAGGGTCAGATTTTAAAAAACATACACGCATAGTAACACAGCACCCAAAGAGGCTGCGCTGCGCTGCGTTGCGTTGCGCGACAGGGAGGGAGCAGGAGAGCGCCATAGCAACAGAGATATGTCTCTCTCCACCCCTTGCCCTAGCACAGGCACTGATTTCAGCTGCCGAGCACCATGCACAAACCTTAGTGCCATCTTATCTTATCTTATCTTAGGTGAAATTTGTAAAGCGCACTGACGCCGAAGCTTCCTGGCGCTGATAGACAGAGTGGGTGAGAAGCGCTAATGTGTGTGCGTGAGTCCAGCACAGGTTTTGTACAGGAAGGGTACCCTTCAATCAATCAATCAATCAATCAATCAATTAATCGATCAATCAATACCCTTCCTGTACAAAATACCAGGTCAAGACACGTTTTAAAGCTATTCCCACTTTGTATGTTCGCTACACAGTGCAGCACACAAGCAAAGTGGGAAAAGAAAGGAGAAATAAAAACTTTTCTCCTGTTAGCGCCTCCTTTGAAGTGGTGTTAATTTTTGGCGTAAAACCCTGCTTACAAATCTTTGTAGAAAGTGCTTTTGTGTCAAAAGACATGGATGGTTGCATGGAACGCCCATGTACCACCAATGGAACGCACCCTTGGCGCTAAGTAACGCAAAGCAGTGGTTTACTCTGCTATGATCTACTTTTAGGGTACTTTCCAACTCAAAACAAGTTTTGTGTAACACATTTTGTGCTGGTTAGCATCACTTTTGTGATACTAACCCAGTGCAAAATACTTGAAAATCTACCCCTAATGAAGAAGACAACTGCGTTGTTCAACTCTTGCACGTTAACATTTTTTACACTGAAAGTCTTCAGCAGCATTGTATCGCAAAGCGTGAAACTCCTGATAATGTATGCAAAATGGCTGTTTCACAACAGAAACTGCATAAACACTCGGAGGAGGCAATGCAAACTCACTCTTATCTAGAAAAGTCATGCCAAGTTGCTCCATCGAGCATTGCATGCTCTACTAACAATATAGGGAAATGAGTGTAAACCATCAGCAAAGGTTCGGGTGGTCGGGGGAACATCCTTTACAACGTGGATGTTACACCGCAGTTCCCTTACGACGCAACTTTTACAACGCAAGTTGTAACAACGAATTGCGCTGGGGGGCGCTCCAGGATAGTGAATAGTTTAATTTACTATCCAACTCCTTCCCTACTATCCACGGGGACTGGAGTTGGAATAGTAAATTAAACTATTCACTATGCAGCCCCCAACAACGCTAGTCGTGGTAACGACTTGCGTTGTAAAACATGCGTCATAAAGTACTGCGATGTAAAACATTGCGTTGTAACGACATACATCCGGTGGTCAACATTGTATGATTTTCCAACATGTCATACATGTAACAATCAAGAGAAGTAGTCCTGGCTGGTTATATGTGTGAGGATAATTGTACTTGTTCATATGCCTGGAGTGCAAATGTCATCCAAGATACTGCCCTATAGGTTTGTGGTGGTGCAATGCTAAATTGAGTTTATGCCACATGAGCGTGCCATTATTTGCATCTGCGCCAACAAGCACATAGGGGCAGGTTTAGCATAGTGTTGCGTTGCCCTTGAGTCTCAAAAGGTAATGCAAGGGCAACGCAAGAATAAAGTCGATTTACCAAGCAATGCAAGGCCACCTTTCATGGCCCTGCGGTGGTTGGTGGAACTGGAGTAACGAAAGGCAGCACAAGTCACCCGGGAGGCATTCCGTGGGTGGAGTGTGGGTGTTCATCAACCCATGGATTTTGGCGCATTTCCAGATTTACCATGAGTGGTAGACTTGGGGAGGGGTCAAAATGCTACGCCTTCCGAGTGGAGGCGCAATGAGGAAAAATATCTTTATTTCTCCTCGTGTTTTTCCTCTTTCTACGTTTACTGCATTCTGCAGCACTCGTAAAAAAAGGAAAATGACTCAAAGAATTGTTTTTGTGCTGGAAGGGGTCCCTTCCTGTACAAAAAACAATCCTGCTTAAACACAGGCACCCTTTCGCTATGGGGTAAGGGTGCCTGTGTTGGCACAAGGCAGCACATTGTGCGCCAGTGCAAGGTGAGACAGGACTGCGCTGTATTATGTTAAATATGTGTAGTATCCTCAGGTCCTATTAATATGTTCCCTTTCATCCTGTACCTAGCTGCTCAGCAAGTGTGAGTGTTCCGTGTAGAATGTTAGTGTGAGTGGAATGCTTGGGTGCCTGGTGTCTGGTCAGTTAGGAGATGGGCTGAGCAGCTAGGAGGCTGCTCCTGGTGGGGCTCTGTATCTACTCTACTTATGGACTTAATAAACTTCAAGAAACTCAACTCGGGTATGTCTACTTTGTCCTCTGAACACGTGGGACCAGCCCACTACATTTTTGGCGACGATCTTGATGGGATTTTTCTTCAACTCAACGTGCCAAGTAAGAAGAGTTAAGCTGAAGTTTAAAGAAGTACCAAGTAAGGAACGTGGAACAAAGTACAACAAACTTAAGACAAAGGAACCTGGACAAGCACGCCTTTTAGCCCCACTAGTGTCCAATACACCGGACAGCCCCAGCTCAGGCGTGCTGTGCCTCCATCTTTGTGTCTACAAAACTGATAAATACTCTTTCAAGCCTGCTTACACCTTGCAGAAGAACCTACGCCACAAGAAACGTCTACAGTGCCTTAAGTAGTTTCTGTGGTTTCCTGAGTTTCCACCTCCAGTGCAGAATGTGATATTGCTGTTTTGCGTAAGGATGTCTTTCTGCAAGTTCATCATCTGTGACTGTGTACATGCTCTAAAGGTTTGCTTGCCTTTCTTTTGTGACATTTTCAAATTATTTCGCCTCCGTGTAAGCTCAGGACTTGAGGAGTTCAACCTTTGCCTGTTCACAGTAAACAACGCCTTTTCAAATGTCAGTCAGCTGTTTGTGACAAGTAAATTGCCTGGTATTTTTTGCCTGCCGTAATTGGGAGCCAACTGGATGAAAAAGTTACAGTTTATGATTTATTCTATTGGTCATCGTGGCAATGGTGAGAGCTAGACCTTTACAGTGAGGAACATATTGTTTCATTCATTGTTTTGGGAGTTTATGGAGATAAGTCTGGGGACAGCACAAGTATTCACACCCTGTGCTGTGAAATGTGTGTTCACACAACTTAATCTATTGAGTACGCCCTGTTCTCGCTCTGTTGACCTTTGTTTCAAGTTATAACCTGATATTGGCAGTGGAGCGAGATTTTTGATGAGAGAATTGTATCTATTTTTTTATTTAAAAAAATTACATGTGTGGCCCTTCCTGGTTTATGGTCAGTTAAACCGCTGTATTTGGTTTAAAACCTGTGGCACGAGTCGCGCGCACTCTTACATGCATTGTTTAGTTTGCGCAGAGACTTTCCCACAAGGTCTTCATTACTGTGGCAATCCGGAACTCTGCTGAGGGTTGTTTTGATGCAGGAACGTGCCCAGAGCCATTGGGCACAACGTCAGGAGCGAGCGGCCATCTTTTGTTTGGAAGCACCAGCGTATCCACTTAGTGTTCTGTGGCTTACAGATTCATGGAAGGTTTTCTGCCAACCACATTCTTTGTTGTTTTTTAATAAAGTTACTTGAAGTTTTTTTGTTGTTGTTTTTTTTCGTTCTGTCATCGTTGAATTGGGAGTCTGCATCGAAGGAGTTGTTCGGCTTGTGGTGTACTTCAACTCTTTTGTTTTCTCTGTAGAGAAGTGACTCTTTTCTATGTTGTTGAACTATCGGGCAAGACAAGGGTCTGAGCTGTTTTGCAGCTGGTTGTTGAAGTTTGCCACGATGGTCCTGCCGCTGAAACAAGGACTATTTCCACCTCAAAATTTTGTCAACCATCAGAAAGCTTCCATGATAGCGGTGACTATAACAATTGACTGCAAGTTGTTTCAATGAGTTTTCTCACAAAATACTACTAGCCACTATTCTGTCAATGCTCTATGTGCGTATTTCTCAAACTATGTGGTGATATTCACAGCACAGCATTCAAGTTTTACGTGATGGTTTACCTTTGCATGCTGTCAGCATATCACATTGTTGTTCTTATGGGTACAAGTCCCATGTTTCTGTAGTGGGTCTCAGTCACATCTACCTCGTTCGTAAGGGTACTAGTCCCATGTTTTTGTAGTGGGTGTCAGTCCCATCTACATCGTTCTTATGGGTGTTAGTTAGTCCCATGTGACACTAGCTGTTACACTCAATGTTGTTGGACATATCTTGGTTACGTCATCCTTTACACTGGGTTTGAAGTACGTCCTTTATTTTGGATGTGTGTTTTGGGTGTTAGTCCCATTTACACGTTTATCCTCATGTTGTGTCCAGAGTGTAAGCCGCCCTGTGCCTCACCATGTGTTTTTACGTCATCATGTAGTGTGTGTAAGTCACCCTGTGCTTCACCTCAACGTAACGTGTGCGTCTGCCACACTGTGCTGCTTTTGCTGCACAAGTTCTTGGGTGTCAGTCCCATGCAACATGATCTGCTTTACTTGGGTGTCAGTCCCATACAACACTATGAGCTATACTGCTTCTGTTGTGGATCAGTGTCCCTCTCATGAGGGGTGGTGTTTTTCTCTTCGCCACGTTATCCTTACTTGAGGAGTACTTCTTTTGGTGCTGTTCACCCACTGTGTGAGTCTTGGGGTACGGTTTCTCCCTTTACTCTTGTGTCTTGCTCACTTGTTGCATGCTAGTTTTTCTCACTTTATTTACACTTTTCATTCAATATTAAAGGAGGAGGACGGTGTTAGTGTATTTCTATTCTTTCATTCTTCTTTCCTTCTCGTGCTTCCGTTTTCACATTTTTCATGATGTGTTGTATCATGCATCCCTGAGTTTATGGATTATTTACATAATTTGTACATTTCTTTCTATGGTTGTTTTTATTTTAGTTTGGGTACATTTAATTTTCAGTGTAAAAGGGAGAGGATATGTAGTATCCTCAGGTCATGTTAGTATGTTCCCTTTCAACCTGTACCTAGCTGCTCAGCAAGTGTGAATGTTCTGTGTAGAATGTTAGTGTGAGTGGAATGCTTGGGTGCCTGGTGTGTGTGGTCAGTTGGAAGATGGGCTGAGCAGCTAGGAGGCTTCTCCTGGTGGGGCTCTGTATCTACTCTACTTATGGACTTAACCTCTTTGCCACAGGGCTAATTCCCCTGCGGTGCGGGGGGGGGGGGGGGCACGCGCAGTGGCACAGTGGTCGTGACGAGCCCAGCTCGTCATGCTGCACAGTGGAGCTGTGCTCATGACGAGCTGGGCTCGTCACAACTCTGCCCACTTCTATAGAACCCCAGGACAGACGGGGAATTAGCCGCATGTGGGCCGGCCGCAGCAGTTATGACGAGCTCAGCTCACATCATGAGCTCGTCATAAGCATGGAAGGTGTTAATAAACTTCAAGAAACTCAACTCAGCTATGTCTACTTTGTCACCTGAACACGTGGGACCAGCCCACTACAATATGGTGCATTCCTGCACTATCCCTTCCATGCAGCAAGGTGTCGCTGCATTACATTGCATGAAACTTTGCTAAATCTGATCTATAATCTGTACAAGATGTCTTGCAAATATGACACTTCAAAATTGTTGCAGACTTGCATTATGCATCTGACTTCTATTTTTCCCATCTGGCTAGGCTTGTGCTATGTGCATTAATCTAAAAGGCGAAATGAAAATACTTTCTAATATGAAACGACATAGACACAATCAAATAAAACTAGCATTAGACGGCACATCCAACAAACACCAATATGCCGTATAACCAACTATTAATTGCTCCCAACAGAATTTGCCACCAAGATGCACCACATATGAACATCCAACAGAGTGATTCAGCCAGAGCAACTCACATACACCACCACACCTCTAAGATCCCACACAGCGAGCAACACCAGCTACATTTTCTCATTAAGCTCTGATGAAGTCCACACAAGCTGGACGAAACGTGTCAGCTGTTTGGCTGTTTTGTATTGAACAAGAAGAATAAAGAAAAAATCTTTGTGATACCAACAGTGGATGAACATAATTATTTTGAGAAATTGGTGGTGCATTCCACATTTGTGTGAAAATTAACATTAGTCTTGGTGACTGCTCTTTGGAAACAGTGGTAGAGGTGGTGATGCACACCGTTTGAGTTCAATACTCATATCTCGGACTCTTTGTGGGGGATTGTTTCGCGAGGGCGTGCATCACAGGTACATGGAGGTGTACATATTTGGTTTGCTGTTTCATTTTGGGAGTATACAATCAAATAAAACTAGCATTAGACAGCACATCCAATAAACACCAATATGCGGTATAATCAACTATTACATTGCTCCCAACAGAATTTGCCACCAAGATACACCACACATGAACATCCAACAGAGCGCATCTGCCCGCGCAACTCACATACACCACCACACCTCTAGGATGACACACAGCCAGCAGCACCAGGCCTGTGTTATCACTAATGGCAGCACAAAGAGCATAAAAGTCCACCAGACAACAACATCTACACACCCACAGCTCGCTCAACAAGAAACTGCCACACAAAAGAACACAATTCCCAGAATAGTTTGGTAAAGAGCTACTCCCTGAAGGACAAAAACAACAAGTGATGGACTGAATGTGTATCAATGTCACACACTCCCCCAGTCAAAAGATCTGGGCCCAAATCCATCGTTTTTTTGCACTCCACACCACCCTGGGTTAGACAATGGCGATATGCAAATCAGCTCTGACCCTGTTGCCCCATGGGAACAGTCCAGTCCGAACTACAAAAGCCATGTCCTTCCCAGAACGGAATCAAGCATCCGAGGACCGGACCGGTTTCGAGGTAACACCTCTCATCAGCCCAGCTAGCTTGACTCCAAGTGGTGTGGAGTGCCTGGGACCCACGTCTGGGCATCCCCAGCGCACTTAGGGCGGCAATTGCAAAAACAACAAGTGATGGACTGAATGTGGATCAATGTCACACACTCCCCCAGTCAAAAGATCTGGGCCCAAATCCATCGTTTTTTTGCACTCCACACCACCCTGGGTTAGACAATGGCGATATGCAAATCAGCTCTGACCCTGTTGCCCCATGGGAACAGTCCAGTCCGAACTACAAAAGCCATGTCCTTCCCAGAACGGAATCAAGCATCCGAGGTCCGGACCGGTTTCGAGGTAACACCTCTCATCAGCCCGGCTAGCTTGACTCCAAGTGGTGTGGAGTGCCTGGGACCCACGTCTGGGCATCCCCAGCGCACTTAGGGCGGCAATTGCAAAAACAACAAGTGATGGACTGAATGTGGATCAATGTCACACACTCCCCCAGTCAAAAGATCTGGGCTCAAATCCATCGTTTTTTTGCACTCCACACCACCCTGGGTTAGACAATGGCGATATGCAAATCAGCTCTGACCCTGTTGCCCCATGGGAACAGTCCAGTCCGAACTACAAAAGCCGTGTCCTTCCCAGAACGGAATCAAGCATCCGAGGACCGGACCGGTTTCGAGGTAACACCTCTCATCAGCCCGGCTAGCTTGACTCCAAGTGGTGTGGAGTGCCTGGGACCCACGTCTGGGCATCCCCAGCGCACTTAGGGCGGCAATTGCAAAAACAACAAGTGATGGACTGAATGTGGATCAATGTCACACACTCCCCCAGTCAAAAGATCTGGGCCCAAATCCATCGTTTTTTTGCACTCCACACCACCCTGGGTTAGACAATGGCGATATGCAAATCAGCTCTGACCCTGTTGCCCCATGGGAACAGTCCAGTCCGAACTACAAAAGCCATGTCCTTCCCAGAACGGAATCAAGCATCCGAGGACCGGACCGGTTTCGAGGTAACACCTCTCATCAGCCCGGCTAGCTTGACTCCAAGTGGTGTGGAGTGCCTGGGACCCACGTCTGGGCATCCCCAGCGCACTTAGGGTGGCAATTGCAAAAACAACAAGGGATGGACTGAATGTGGATCAATGTCACACACTCCCCCAGTCAAAAGATCTGGGCCCAAATCCATCGTTTTTTTGCACTCCACACCACCCTGGGTTAGACAATGGCGATATGCAAATCAGCTCTGACCCTGTTGCCCCATGGGAACAGTCCAGTCCGAACTACAAAAGCCATGTCCTTCCCAGAACGGAATCAAGCATCCGAGGACCGGACCGGTTTCGAGGTAACACCTCTCATCAGCCCGGCTAGCTTGACTCCAAGTGGTGTGGAGGGCCTGGGACCCACGTCTGGGCATCCCCAGCGCACTTAGGGCGGCAATTGCAAAAACAACAAGTGATGGACTGAATGTGGATCAATGTCACACACTCCCCCAGTCAAAAGATCTGGGCCCAAATCCATCGTTTTTTTGCACTCCACACCACCCTGGGTTAGACAATGGCGATATGCAAATCAGCTCTGACCCTGTTGCCCCATGGGAACAGTCCAGTCCGAACTACAAAAGCCATGTCCTTCCCAGAACGGAATCAAGCATCCGAGGACCGGACCGGTTTCGAGGTAACACCTCTCATCAGCCCAGCTAGCTTGACTCCAAGTGGTGTGGAGTGCCTGGGACCCACGTCTGGGCATCCCCAGCGCACTTAGGGCGGCAATTGCAAAAACAACAAGAAAGATATGGCTGTTGTAGTTCGGACTGGACTGTTCCCATGGGGCACAGGGTCAGAGCTGATTTGCATAAAGCCATTATCTGACCCAGGGTGGTGTGGAGTGCAAAAAACGATGGATTTAGGCCCAGATCCTTGTACTGGGGTGAATGTAAAAGACATTGATCTACATTCTGTCCATCAAATTGTTTTTTGTAATTTACTCCCTGAAGGACATCTCAGATTTGAGAAGACAACACTCAGACACCACAGCAAACTCATACAAATCTCAGCTTGTGCGCTACACAAATGACACAAAATAACGTTAGCTTAACTGCCCCTTTCTTACGGAAATCTGGCTCTGCTGCGGATGGATGCGACCTGTTTATGAGACTATAGAACAGTGGGCCTCATTTTTGAGAAATGACTCATCGCTGCGTGAAAGCAGCGATGCGTCACTTCTCAGTGCACACTCCTTGCGACATCCCTGATGCCTCATATTTAATGTATGACGCATCATGTCGCAAGGAGTTACAGATATGTCAGTATTTCTGACGTATCTGTAAGCGCAAAAGTGACGCAACTCCAGGAATGCGTCCTTTCACTTGGGGCAAGCCCCACCTGAAAGGGCCTGCGTCAGTCTTACGCCTGCTGTGAGGCAGGCGCAAGATTTTGACGCAACGGCGTCCTAAAAGTGACGCAGTGAAATCTCATAGATTTCACTGCGTCACTTCTACGACCCTTCCTTGCGTCAATACGCCCCCCTTGCATACATTATACCTGGCGCAGGTATAATGTGGCGCAGGGGTTTACAAAGTGACGCATCTACCTAGATGCGTCACTTTGTAAATATGGCACAACAAGGCGCATTTTTTACGCCACTGGTGCGTCACAAAAAGTGACGCACCGGCGGCGTAAAAGTGACGCACATCCTCATAAATGAGGACCAGTGTTTGTCTGAAGTATTTTTGAGGCCTTGGGCATGACATTTTTTTGAGCCCCTGTTCAGAAAAACTTTGAATTTTATTATGCGTTTTCGGCTACTTCAATCTTGCACGATGCTAAAAAAATAAATTCAAAATGGGGGTAAATCAAAAACAGTTGAACTAGGCCTAAACACGTGCCCCCCCCCCCAAATCCTTTAGATTCTATTGGGCACAGAGGCAGACGCAGGCAGAGAGGAGAGAGGTTGACATACAGAAATAGACAGAGGAGACAGAGACAGAAAGTTAATTTTCCCATTGGTGCCCCGGAAGGAGGGAGCCCTGGGCAATTGCCCACTTTGTCAAGCCTTAAAACATCTCCGTGTAAAAGCATTAGCAAGAAGCCCTCGAAGCAGGAGCTGTGCCTGTTCATCCGGGCCTTGTCAGAAGATCCATCTATCATTGAATCGGTAGAAAAGGGAGTAATTTAGATGGAATTGGCGAGGGTGTGGAGTGGCTGCAGAGCACGGTTTCTCAGAGAGAGAGATGCCAATCAGCAGACAAAGGCTGCATGTAATGACAATGGATTCTGAGTTGACACTAAAACACCTTAATGGATGCAGGGAGTGGACAGTGCAGACTCTACCTGCTGTAAGTACATGCATTTTAGAGAGAATGTAGAGTGGAGTGTTGGTGACAGGAAGTTAAAGCAGTCAGGCTGAAAGGGTGCTCTCTGCAGGTGTAAATCTACGAGGGAGGCGAGCTGATGGCAGCTGCCTTCACAGGACCATTACATTGACAGTGAGAGGGACCAGGGATGACTGCCCTGGCCCTTGGCTCAATGTCTGGGGGCTGAGAGGGTTCTGGGATCTGATTTCTGAACTGGCTTCGAGCTGCACTGAAGGTGGGAAGGTTTGGGTCAGTGGACAGTTCCAGAAGTGACCTATGCTCTGCAGCTGTGGTTCAGCAGTAGTTTTTAGGACTTCTCTTCTGTTATCTTCTATTAAGGTTGATGTGAATATAGTGCTACGGTGCTATATTCTTTGTGATCCTGAGTGTAGCACTATGTTGTCCTGAGGCCTGTCCTGAGTAGCCTTGATGATGGGGCAGCTGTCGCGCTTTAACAAACTTTTAACATAACATAACATAACATTAAGTGAACCTGGGCCATGCGCTGAGCTGCTCTGAAACAATTATTGGTGGACCATTAAACTTGCATTACGCAGCCTGGAGTGAAATCAAGCGGCCCTGGGTCAGACCTTGATATATCCTGTGGCTTGCAAGACAGACATGCTATAGCCTTGGAGTATCACTAGCCCTAACAATGAGTGGCTGAAACAAAATGGCCGTGGGACATGACTTGTGTCTCTCTGGAGCTTGCTTCGAGTGTCCTGGGGCTAACAGTGAAGTGGGCTTCACCAGACTGCTCTAGGGTCTCCTTGGAATAACTCTTGCATCACATTGAGTAAAATCCACTTATTACTGCTCAATGACAAATTGCCTCAACCTGACATCAGATGCGGTGTCAAACTAGTGAGTGAACTGCTGGTGGGCTGAATGCAGCTTGTGGTGAGGAGTATGTGAGCTCAGCTGACCCCTGACCTGCCCAACAGTTAAGGTGCTGGAATTAAGCAGCACAGGACGTCTATTGAGCAGCAATGGACCTCACACAGATTGGTGATGCAACTGGGATATCGCATTCCCATGGCTGCTCCTGATTATTCCCAGTGCTGGCTTAGTTTGACTCTGCGGATGCTACTAGGGGGCTTATTTACAAGCCCTGTGTGCCGCTGGAGCGCCACTTTTTGTGGTGTTCCGGCTCAGCCATATTTCCAAGGCCACATAGAGCCACTTCGTGTTGCTTTTCATGGCCTTGTAGATATGGAGTGAGGCCACACTGCGCAAGTCTGTGTCGTGGAGGCATACGATGGGCATTGCCGTGGGTGATCCCACGCAAGGCCCATAGGTATTGGCACATTCCCAGATTTACAATATGATATGATTCTGGGAATGCATAAAAACCGCGCATCTCTCCAGGGTTGGCGCAATGAGGAGATATAATGTTATTTCCACTGTGCATCTGTGCTGCATTCTGCAGCACGCACAGAGAGAGGAAAATGCCTCCAACGATAGTTTTTGTGCAGGAAGGTATCCCTTCCTACACAATAACAATCATGCCAACAACACAGACACCCTTGCACCAGGTGCAAGGGTGCATGTGTTGGTGCGCAGCTGCTAATGTTGCGCCTGCACTGACTGAAAGGACAGGAATGCACTACATCTTGTAAATACGGTGTATTCCTGCCCTTTTGAATTGGCGTAGGGCAGAGCAGCAAAATGTCTTGTGGTTCTGCCTTAAGCCAATTCTCTGTAAATATGCCCCTCGGTGCCCTTGGAGCTGGCACTGAAGTACACTGATTGCTGAGAGCATGAATATGTCTATCTATCTGTGGGAAATGTATAGTGCAAACCTAGCTAAAGCATCAAGACCTGCTAATCCTTGGGAGCCTAGTAGCATGATTCAGCATTGTTTACAATGATGCTGAATATCATAGATGTAGATTCTTATTGTCGATCCTGGAGAAGGTGCGGAGCATCTCTTGGGTTGATGCTGACTTCGCCTGAAGCTGCTAATCAGCGCATATGGAGCTGGCAATGAGTGGCCATAGGGCTGGTGTTTAGTCTGTTTGCGGTTGGATGTTGAAGAATTGTTCTTTTGGAGTTGGTGTTAACCCCTTCGACGCTCATGACGGAGCGGTTCCGTCATGAGAGTCGGTTGGGCTGTGCTCATGACGGAACCGTTCCGTCATGACCACGCCCGCTCTTAAGAACGTTCAGCACAGCGCGAAAATTCGCGCCGCGCTGATGCGGTTAAGCAGTTATAGAGATGACATGAACAAAGACTTGAAATTGCATCAAGTGCCCTGGAGTTTTATTAAGTCTCTTTAGAGTCGGGATTGAGTAGTGGTAAATCTGATCTGGTGTTGATGGTTGCTGGTGTGAGTGGCTCTGGTGCTCGTATTGACAAACACTTGAGGCTCCATTGAGTAGCCTTCAACTCTTAGTGAGGGGTCCTACAGTTGGAGCTGTGTCACTAGATCTGATTTTGAGAGCCACTTGAGGTCCTATTCAGTGGCCCTGGAACTTTATTGATTGTCCCTAAAACTAGTACTGAGTGGTCACCCTGCAGGCATTCTGTATCTCTGGAGCTGTGTTGAGAGGTCCTGGACCTGGCATTGTGTTTCACCAGAGCTGGTATTAGGGAGTTTTGAAGTTGGTATTGACGGGCACATGCAGTCATAATGAGTGGCCCTGGAGCTTCATTGAGTGTCCCTGGAGTTGGTTTTGAGTGGTCCTACAGCTGGCACTAAGCGCCTCTGGAGCTGAATCGATTGCTCCAACAGCAATTATTGTGTGTCACTGAAACTGGAATAGAGTGTTTCAGGAGTAGCCACTGTGTGTCCCTTAAGCTGGTATTGACACACACATCAGGTTGTATTAACTGGCCATAGATCTTTATTGATTGTCTCTGAAGCTAGCACTCAGTGGTCTTGTGGCTGATATTGAGGGGCCAAGGAGCTTGTATTGACTGCCTCTTCAGTCTGTATAGAGTAGCACTTGATCTTTAAAGTGCCACTGGAGCTGGTATTGAATATAGCTGACATTGAGAGCTGCTGAATAAGTATCTCTGGAGCTGGAACTCTGGCAGAATTAAGAGCCTTTGGGGTTGGTGCTGGATGGCCCTGTTGCTGGTGTTAAGTGGCCATAAAGGCCTATATTTATCATTTCCTCATGAAACGCAGCAAAACACCTTCCTGTGCAGTGTGAAAGGGAGAGGGCAGGAATGCACCATATCTATCATGTTGTGCCACATTCATGCTTTGCCTGCGCTGGCAACTTCTGAATGCCTGGTGCTTATGCAGGCATCCTTGTGCCACGGTGCAAGGGTGCCTGAGCTGCAGGCAGGATTGTTTTTATGCAGGAAGGGAAACCTTGTTGCACAAAAATAATCCTCTGATGCGTTTTCCTCTTCGTACGTATGCTACAGAATGCAGCACACTTAAGAGGAAAACGTAAATGTAAATGTGTTTTGTATTTATATATCGCCTTCTGCCCAGAGGTCTCGTAGTGCTGTATTCATACCGCTGTGGAACCCTTCCTGGCTTTTCTGTGAGATGTCCACTCCTGGGCACCCCCAAGGTGAAGCCAGGCATCCAAGCTCTGCGGGGGCTGTTGTGGAGATTAAGCAAGTTATTGCCCAGAGTCGCAGAGTGGGACCCATGATTAGAATAGGCACTGAGGCGTGAATTATCATTTCTGGGGAGATTGAGTCCAAGAGCCGCCGAGGTGGGATTTGAACCCTGGTCCCGGGCAAGACCTCTGCATCAGGGTCTGCTGCTCTAACCATTGAGCCACGCTTCTCCAAGAGGAGAAATAAAGAAATTTCCCCTTCCCCTTGTAGCACCTTACCTGGGAAGGAAGGCAGAGCATTTAGATTCTTTCCCAGGTTTACCAGTGTTGGTATATATGGAAATGTGCCAAAATCCATTGGTGGATCCGCGGGACACCCATGCTCCACCCCTGGCAAAACTTTCCAGGGGGCAGTAACACAAGGCAGTGATTTCCGCTGACTTGTGTTACTCCAGATTTGCCATGCAACGCAGGACCACGCAAGATGGTCTTGTGTTGCTTGATAAATCTGACTTATGGATTGTGTTGTCCGTACAACACTGTGCGTGATGCAAGGACAATGAAATCACTTGATAAATCTTCCCCCCAGTGTCCTTAGAGAGGGTAATCATAATAACCTATATTAGAACATTGGAATGTTGGGAGCTCCATTGCAGACAATGGACTGCACCCTGCTTCTACGGGCCGGTAAAGTCCCGCAGAGCAACAGTCCAATGTTCTACAAAGGCTTCTCGAAGTTCGAGGGGATTTATATCCCCTCGAGCTTTGAGAACCGTTTGTTTAATTTGTTAGAACATTCTGCCCTCTAGTGGCAGAATGTTCTAATAGTCTTATAGCCCTTCGTAGCAGGGCTATACCGGCTATTAAAGTCCCGCTGTTTCGTTAAAGTCCCTTGCCTTCGGCTCGGGCCTTTAACGATGCAGCGGGCCTTTAATAGCCGGTATAGCCCGCTACGGCGAGCTATAAGGCTATATTATATAAAATTTTATTCTAAACTTCTACTGGTTTGATATGCTCTAATTAACAGATGTTACCCAATTTATTGACCATCGAAGGATGAAAAATTGAGTCTGCTTGGCTGGCATTAGAACTTGTGACTTTTATATCATTGCATTTGCCAGCAGCAAACATTCAATACGCTGACTTATTCTGCTGATAAGTTACTCTTGAACTTGCAGTAACTGCTCTAGAGCTGGTTTGATCAGCACTTGAGCTCCCATTAGTGACTCTCGTGTGGGACTGAAGTGACCATCAATCTGGTGATGAGTGGAAGTTAGTCTGGCCTTGAAGAACACTCAAGCATGAATTAAGCAACCATGCAGATAAGCTGAGGGATCTCTTCAGACAGTGATTGTGTGATCCTTAAATTGGTATTAGGGCCATGGGCTCTGTGTTGTATGTTCATTGAACTGCTTCAGAGTGGCTGTGCAACTGAATTTGGTGATAATGAGCCTGGTATTGAGTAATTCTTTATTGATTGATTATTGAGCTAGAATAAATTGATTCTTACAATGGTATTGAGTAACTCAGATTTATTTGTTGTGGTCTTGTAGCTGGTTTTGAGTGGCTTTCTGGCTGTTACTGAATAGGCTGTGAGGTGATACTGGGTGGTGCAGATGATGATGATACTAGGTGGCCATCTTACTGATTTTGGGCAGATCTAGAGATCATATGTGCCAGTTTTGCTATCAAGCAGTGTGCTCTAGATACAGCTTTTCTATTTTCATTAGGAAAAACACTTTGTCAAAAGGCAAAGTATCAAAAGGCCATTGAGAAAGGGCCAGTGCTGAGCAGATACATCAAATATTAGTGGCAACGGTGAAAGTGTGTGGCCTAATTCAATGCTAACACACCCCTGCAGGTAGGACTCTGGGACACAGTTGCATGAATGAACTGGTCACATTTGATCAGGTGTGGAGAAGCACAACAATACAATGTACTCTGCCTTACTGTGGGCAGGAGAGGCTGCCACAGCTGTGTGCCCACGCGTATCAGCAATGCTGGCTATCTCAGATGCATAATACATCTGTGCCACTCTGGCAATGCTCAGGGTCACATCTGCTTGAACACAACTGTCACACTGTGCATGGCTGGACAAAACGCTGCATCCATTTCCCTGTCATACTGTGCACTGGGCTGGGGGTTACAGATGTGTGAATAAATTGGATACACAGTGGGTTGGCAGTGTATTACAAATATACGAATTCACCTGTCACACTTTAAGTAGGATTGTTAAACACAGCAAAATAGATACACCTGCTAAACTGTGGGCAGAGCTTGGATACACATTGTGAGCAGGATTGTACACCACAGCTATTTACTGTACCCTGTCAAAAAGTGGGCGGTCCTGGCGAAAAAAAACATACTTTTAGGAATGCATTTGTGACTCTTTATCCAGATCTGTGGGTTAGCTCTGTATGAATACATTTTCGGTTGAGTGGCACTCCAGCAGAGACGTTCCATTTGCTGCCAGTTCCTGTTCAAATCACATCTAAGGAGTCATCTCTATTTGATCATGCTCTTCATACCTTTAATACAGCATGTGTCCCTGATGTTTGCTTTTTGCATTTGTAATTATCTCTGAATTTACATCTGGATATTCTTGGCTAGTTTTGTCCTCTTCCTGATTTCTTTGAGAGCAAGGTACCTTGCTCTTAACTTCCACATTCATCTTCACCTTCAAATCCAGAACTATAAGATTGGCAAAGAGGTTTTCATACTTGGTGTTTTTTCCTCTTTCCTGGGACTCTCATAAGGATACAATCTATGTGTACAATTATGTGAAGGGTGGCACTATGACTACTGAAGGAGCTCAGTCCCTAGCATAAATGGTTAGATGCTTACGCCCTTTGGGGAGCAGTGGTTCTGGTCGATGTTGTTGGATCCGAGGCCGAAGAGACGCCTCCTTATTGCAGCTTTGCCTCTCAACGGCCAACCCCTCCCCTTTCCCCAGCGAAAGTCGGTGGTATTTGGAGTGGGTGGGACTCTGAAGAGCCTTCTGGTCCTGGAGACTACAAGGCTCAGAAAGCTGCAGAGGCCTGCAAGGGGGTGTTTGTAGAATATGAGGGCGAGACACTGATCACTGGTCTAGAGTGCAGTGGGTGGCACATGTACTGACCTGGGCAGACATTAACCTACAATGGGGCAGTGGGGGTCTAGCCCCTGAGTCCTGGGCATCTGGCTTGGCATCTGTGGGGAACTTTCTCTACTCCCCAGATCCACCTGCACAGGAGAAGAGCAGCGGACCATTCACCCGGGAGGCCACAACGGGGGCAGACAGCTTGATTTATCTATCTCGGCCACCCTTTCCCCAGACTCCCCTCAGCCACAGTGGTGAGACATTCTATGGACTGCAGTCTGTGAGGGACCGCACCGGATAAGGGAAGAAGGGACCTTGATGAACGAGTGCAAGAGGGAGAAGGCCATGCCAGATTATCGGGTAATCAGGGCCACTGAGGTCAAAATCGCAATTAAATGAATGCACCCTGGAGGGATAGCATGACTAGCTACCCTTGTGCACAGGTCAGACTCAGGGGTCTGGTTATATGGAGTCCAGCTAAGATTAAAAAAATCCCAGAAGATATCACTCCTGGTGAATGTACCTGCTCAAGCATCATGGTGAGGAGTGGAGGGACAGTGGTGCCCGCTTAAAGTATGGTTGATCACTATGCAAATTTGGTGGATGGACCTCAAATGAATTAGACCTAGGGACACCGAATAGAGCCACAGAAACAAGTTGATCAGTACTCAACTTCAGCTGCAATTTTCCAGGCCATCCATGACTTCAGTGAAGCCCTTGAGGAGAGAATAGATGGTGTTGGAGTGGAGGTATCTCTTCTTTGTCAAGACTTGCACGAAGTGGCTGCCCAAATGACAGAGATGGGGACCGGGGCCTCCTTGGCCGAGGATGACCAGCAATCCCTCAAACTAAACATAGTGAAAACGCCACACCTGGAAAGCTGAACTGAAGAAACTGAAGACAGATCCAATTGCAATAAATTGCACTTGGTAGGATCCATTAACAGGTGGAAGGGCATCACACAAAGCAAGACTTTTTAAAATGGTTTACATCCTGCATCCAGGATCAAAAACTTTTATCCTCCTTTGTGATAGAAAATGTGCACCAGGCCCTCACCTTACAATCGGCACCAGGCGTCCTTTCTCAACTTCTAATCATAGGACTATATAAGAATTTAGATTGAGATGCTACTTTCAAAGCATCTTGCATCCAGCAGATGGTCTTTTTAGAATGTTCTGGAGCACACTGCATTAGTGCAGCAGCAGAGAATTTTTTTTTGGAAGTGAAGAGCAAATCAAATGTATGTTCCTAACGTAGCTAGGCTTAGCACTATCTATTAGGGGAAGACAAATGTCTTTGACAATGAAAGGAGGCCTGGAGCTGGGTGGAACAGGGAGTGCTGGTGACACAACAAAGGTAGCACTGGCCGGCCCAGGGTCCAACTCACGGCAGATGGGTCTTCCACTCAAGGGCAGGCATGGATACACAGGGGATGGGTCAAGACAGCTTCTGGAAGAGTTGAAACAGATCGAGATGGTGATTTTTAGCTTAAGAAGGTGGTAGGACTGGGACCTTAGGTTTGGTCCAGAACTAGAATGAAGTGCCTCGGGGAATTGAGGTAGCCACCCTCATGGACCACCACTGATCACTGTAGATTTACCAGGCCCGGTGACAACCTCTCTTCTGTGGGGACCCTAGATGCCGGGCCTGATGTAGAAAGTATGAGGGGCAGACACCCTCCCCGGAAGCAGTCTAAGTTTATTGGATGGCACTCTACTGGTTATGTTCCTTGAAGTTTTTTAACTTTGTTAACACTACAGTTGAGCCTCGAGGTGGGTCTTCCTTCAGTCCCTTGGCTCATGGAGTAACTACTGCATTGCAATTAAATGGACTAGTTAATGGGTTTTAGGATAAAGGGTAACAGATACTTCAGTTCCTGAAGTGTGGGGGGTTGTTTGTTGGGATGTTTTTGTTGTCTCTGTTACATTGGCTCACACTGCCCATTCATGTGTTTCCTCCTCTGCTTCATAGTACACTAACCCACTATGACCCACACTTGCCTAGATTGACAGCGCCACATCCTCTCAAGGACTCAACAACAAGTTTAAGAGGAGATGATTCTTAACTATTTCAAAGAGTTGGTACCAGATGTTCTCTTGATACAGGAGATTCACCTACTGGCTAATAACTCCAACTTACATAGTTGCTATAACTACACCAAGTTTTTCAATCTGGGTACACCAGGCATGGGGGAGTCCCCATCGTCCTCCAGAAATTGTTCCAGCTGCTCCGATCCGCTGTGCACATAGACCCACTGGGTCGATATATAATGATAACAAGCTCCCTTGAGAGGGACTCCTGGTCTATTGCAAGTATAAACCACCCCCTCTTTGACAGAGATCTCTCCCAGGTCCCTCACTACTTCTCTGGTGCAGGCTCCTGCAGGCAGAACGATACTTGAAGGAGACTCTAATGCAGTGATGGTTTCTGAGCTTGACGTGTCCCGATTAGGACACTTGTTAGGACTAGTTTAGCAACTTGGGCAAGCTAATTGGGTGTACCTGACATTTGAAGAAAGTGACACCGAGACGAATGATAGTGCGCATTTTCTTACACACTCACTCTTCGTTCTCATGATTACATTTCTTTTGCATGCTGGTTACAGATTTGGCAGGGGTTTGTGTGTGAACGGGCTCCCAATTAGTTGTCAGCTCATACCCTGTTGGAGTTAAACCTGAGGGACCGGCTCACGGGCACACAGTGGGTTGACGATTTGATAGTTGGTGGCTTATCGATGATGATTTTTCCATTAAGCGCAGAAAGGAGGCGACTCTTACTGTGATAATATTCTTGGCTCCATTGCATTAGTGAAGACGGTTTGGGAAGCCTGTCATGATAATTGTTCACTGTTGGAATAAGGCTCTAATTACTGGAGGAAAGATTGATAGAGGCAATGAGATTGATACTCTTAAGGCAGAAATATTTTAACTCAAGTATCTGACTATCCTATCTCAAGATAACTCGCCACCTAGACAACTGACAGCAGCTTTAGCGGTGCTCTCCCAGTGCCAGTTGAACATGGCTAGGCTCTTGTGGGTAGCCACTCAGCACAAGATCTATGAGATGGGGGATAAAGCAGGCAAACTGTTGTTCTGACTGATGACTCAAGAGCTTGAGGCTAAAATAATTCCCCTTATCCTCAGTGGCAACAGGGAGTTGGTTTAGGATGGCAGCTGAATTGCGAATGCCTTTGAGGTGTACGATAGACATCTCCATGCACCACATCTCCATCCTGGCCAACAACAGCTGATTTGATAACAAACACATTAGATCCGATGGAGAGGCAGGAACTCGGTGCTCCAAACTCGTCTGAGGAAATACAGGAGATTATTGCTTCCATGAATAATGGAAAAACTCCAGTCCCTAACCTATGACCTGTAGAGTTCTTTAAGAAATACTCTCTCGCAAGATGGAGTCAGCGTGAGTGCTCGCGCTGCTCGGCTGCTCACGCAAGACGTGTGCATGATCGGCTAGCTGCCCTGCACCACAGAGAGATGCCAGTCTACCGAACATACAGAACGCATCGGATGCTGAGACTGAGGAGAACGCTGCAGACATTCCCGTGGGGCCACGATTCTCCTCCAACACAATCTGGGCTTGCTATTGACAACAAGGCATTACGCAAGGCTCTCTTTTATTTCATCTTAATCCTGCTTCCTTGGGGCCACAGCTTTCTCCGACCCTTTTCAGAACGAGTAAATGGACGCGAGGCTATCCACAAAGCTTCTCTACACTCGGCTCTGACCTCGCTGGATCCACAGGTCTGGACCTTTCTGCTGGCAACTGCGGCTGTGATTTTGGCATTCCCGCATCATCCTCTGGTCCCTTTGGCCCCCAGCCCTCCTGTTACCTCATCGCTAATCCTCACTTCAGCCTCCGGATCTAGTCCAGGCATGAGTGCTCGAGGACTACGAAAGGGGGTAAACCAAAGACGCCTTCAGACAACAAGGACCCTGCCGTGAATGAAGGAACTGCCAGCTTAAAGCAAGAGGTTAGTGTCAGCAAAAAACTGAACTTGGGTAAAACAGGGGGGGAGAGTCAGTAGAGATAGTAAGGACAGAAAAGATCCAGGGCTGCACTCAACCCCCCCTGGCTAAAATGTTTATGGGAGCTAAGAGACAGTCTTCCAACGCTAGCTCCAACCTTAAAATTATCGCTGGGAAACCTCCTTTACTCATAGACCAAGCTCGCAGCAGGAGGGCCCCATGGTGGAAGACCTTGTGACAGTTAATGTTAGGGAAACTCTATCTACTAGTATTGAAACTAGCAACAACATGAGCCTTAATGACCTCTCTACCGCACTACCTGAACCTGAACCTGTTGCTACTCAAGACACTCTCCCCACGCACCTGATAATGATCAAACTAATGGGGACTTTGAGAACACGGCACTTCAAGGCACGTCTACCCAGTCGCTACCCGTCACTCAACAACCAGATCCTAACAAAAAACCCATCAACGGCAGCCTTGGCATTCCTCTCACTGAAATGGCAGGTACAAAGGATATCATTCAGTGTCTAGTGGTTCCCCTTGGCACACAGAATCCTTGGACCCCTGAGACAGGGCCCGAACATTTTTACTCAGTCTCAGATAGCACGCCCAGCTCATCAGGTGAGGGGGGGACCGAAGACGACACCAGCGAAGGAAACAGTGAAGCCTTCTGCAATACTTCTGGCAATAACACTTGCGCTCCAAGAAACCCAAAAGTAAGAGTAAACGGCGCAGTCAGTTGAAGTGGGATTACTCTGACTCCCAATTGTCTTATCCACTGGAAGAGGACGATGCCAACTTAACGCAGTGGGGTAGCTCAAAAAGCCTGCAGGCAGACACTACTGAACCCTCCCTAGCCTCTATATTAGCCTCCATCAAAGAATTCCAGGAGGAGGTGCGGGCTGACAATCGCACTGCCAAAAATGCGGCCAGGAAATTGCAGGGCGGCCTAAGACGGCTGAATAAAACGTGTACGACCTCAACGACCGGGTCAGTATGGTGGAAGCTCAAACCGAGCACCTTGAAACCGAAGCTGGTGCTTCTAAACAACAGATCGAGTCCAACACCGCCTGCCTTGTAGACCTAATAGCCAAGATGGAGGACCAGGAAAATAGACAATGCAGGAACAACCTCTGCCTGCTCTGTATCCCGGGGTGAAAGAGGGGGGGGCACCCCAGACGCTTCATCATCAAACTGCTACAGGACTCCTTTCTGGAACACCAGGGCTGGGATTGGGACCGAGAGGTGCAGAGGGCGCACTGTTTCCCATTCCACCAGAAACGGCAACACAGCAGCAGTAGCGCAACGGGAGGACATCCAAGAGTGTTTCTGGTGTACCTTGGAAACTTTTTTCTCTGGCAGCTAATATACGATCAGGCCCGTCCTAACACCAAGAAAGGTGCCAACAGAATCACGTTCTTCGGCAAGCTAGATTTTTGCCACCAGACAGAAGAACGGAGATGGCGTTTGAGGCAGCTGATTTCTCCCTTCCAGCAACAGGGTGCTGAAGTTTATCTATTGAATCCTGCAAGGCTCAAAGTAATCTTCAACAGGGCTACCAAGGTCTTTCTCTCCGAGATAAAAGCTGGCGAATACCTGGAAGAGGTGAAAAATAAGAAGAACAGCCGCTAACCAAGGAAGCAGATGGTCTAATGATGGGTCAATGGCTGAAACATGGCAGATTTTCTTCTCTTTTTTCTTCTAGGATTTTGCTATTGATTTTGCTATTGTCTTTATTTGGGGGATTTAACTTATCACTGATTGGATATATATGCAAATTTTTCTCTATTTCTTTGCACATATGGTTATCCCCCCCTGTTTTCTCATGAGACAACCGAGGCTTTGAAACTTTGAGACTCTAGTTAACTTTAACTATGTCGGTTTTTCTTTTTGAGGCTGTCTTCTTATCCAACAGGGCCACTAGCCGATTTTAGGATCTAATTGAATATTCTATTGCGTGGTTGACAGCCGGGGCTCATGCTCTGACTTCCATCATTCAGGCTTTTCCTGATTGCTCAAAGATGGGGTGGGTGGGGTGGGGGGGACGGGGGCAGGGTGGGGTGGGTGGGATGGGTATTTTAATAAACAACTTGGGCGCAGAAGCTCTAAGGGCACTTTGTCTAAACTCATACACATGGGCACTTACCAACACAATTTTTTTTTCACTATCTTAGATGACTAGTAAGATTCACAACGAATAGTTTCTGGTAAAATCTGTGGGCTGAACAAACTCCCAAAAAGACAAAATGTGGCCCAAGGACTACGGTCCCTTGGGGGAAACATCAACTGCTTACAAGAAACCCATATCGAAGGCTCACAAAAACACTTGCTAGATACACTAGGGTTTAAATCAGTCTGGGCCACTACACAGGGTGCCAAAACTAAAGGGGACGGAATTTTGATGGACAGAATGCTCCCTATTAACACTCCCTGGTCCAAATCAGACTCACTTGGTAGATGGGTCATCACTGAGTTTCAGCTTCCTAACAATTTTTCCTTCACTCTCTGTTCCATATATGGAAGTAATGCTAATGATCCAGGGGTTTTTAACTCGGTTTCAGGCGAATTAGCACACTGGCCCACTCCCATCATTCTATGTGGGGATCTTAACGTTCATTTACCTGGTAGTTGGGAGGCTGGCAAGAAATGGAGATACAAAGGTAGGAAGCCTCGGTCTTCCAGGCCCTTTTCAACCTTGCTCATAACCATGGACTGAGCGATATCTGGGCCAGCTTAAACACCACCCAACCCGGCTACTCGTTCTTTTCGGCACCGCACCAATCACTAGTTAGACTAGATTACTTTTTTGTTTCATCTTCAATTACTAATAACTGTACACTTGATATTGCACCTCGCTTAATGTCTGACCATAACCCTCTTATTCTTAATATCTTTTTTTTTATTTACATTTTTTTTTTATTTTTCTTCACCAAAACAGAGCACATTGAGCCTTACACATAATACAATTTATCAATTACAATACTTTTTAAATTATAATATTTAAATTCCATCCTTGAGTACTACCATACCAATAATACTTTCAACCAATTGAATTTAACACCTTATTTAAAAAAAAAAAAACATATACAGGGAAGTCTGATACAAAAAATAACAGTGGATACAACATCTTCCCAACCCCACACCTAATTGTCCTTTCTTTGCAACTCTTTCCATTTACATAGTGGCTCCCAAATTCTTCTCCCCAGTCGTCTTCCACTCCTCCCTTTTCGAGCATAAATTTTTTCCTCTATATTATATGCATACAGAGTATTTGCCAACCAGCATTGCAATTTCGGAGGATTTTTATCTAACCAAGCCCTAGCTATTGTCAGTCTGTAGACAGCCATTATTACAAACAGAAATTCGGCATACTGATCCTGCTCCCGTTCAGTCACATCTAACATAATCCAGGCTGGTGTAAGAGATATCACAATGCCCAATGATTTTGCCAAAAACCCCTCAATCTCATTAATCAGTGTTTGTAATTGGGGACATGTTGCGAAAATATGTACACTGTCTGCTTCCAGCGCATTGCATCTGGGACAGTTAATTCCTGTATTCCCACCCCATTTTGCAATCCTTGCAGGCGTGAAGTTGAGGAAATATAAATTTTATGGTCAAGTTGTGTTCCCTAGCGCGTACCCCACCGACTCCTTGTACCAGCTTAAAGTGCATGTAACTTCCCTCCTGTGTCAGCTATGAAGACGCAAATACATTTGCGTCCAACGTTAACATGTCCTCTTTCAGATCCACCCTGAATGGATTAAATGGTCCGTTCCTAAGTATGCTATGCCACCGTCTTTTTGTAGTGTACTTTACATGTTTTCCTGCTTTGGCAAAGTAGGCCCTGAATTTCTGCCATCGAGCCTCTTTTCTGGCTTCTGACTCTGACAGCCTCTGCCCAGGCTGCCTCTGTACCCGTGAACTCTGACTTACTTCCAGCGCGGCCCCTCGCGCTCAGCTCAGCCTGCTGCCTGCCAAGACTGACTATAACCTTCGAGTTATCTGTTCCGCTCCTCGAGAATGCATTCCTGCCTACTAGCTTCAGTAAACATCCTCCCCAGCTGCAGAGCCAAAGGGCCGACCTGTCTCAGTGCAAGTAATTCATAGCTTCTGTTACCATGCTTCCATGGAAGGCCCCGTGCCTCCACGCTTCTCATGCAGACACTTAGGCGCTTATACACACATCCACAGTTAGCATAGAATAGCTTCTGCCCTAGAGACCTTTCCGTCCAGATAATATGGTTCCTAAACATCAGATATCAGATATGATAGAAGTACAAGTTGATCTGACATGCCAGACTTCTGTCTCTTTCCGACAGTGTAAATGTCAAGTCCCCTGCACCCTCCAGCTTCACGTCAATCACACGTCATGCAGCTGCGCGCGCATCCAAGCTTCCGATTTCTGCTGACATTGCAACATTTCTGTTAGTACCACCCCTTTGTGACACCCATCTGTGACGTTTCTAGCACACACCTCCAGTTCACGCCTAGTTCACGCCTTTTGATTACGTACTAGTAACACGTGTATACTGTTATCTTGTCTTCTCTCAGCTGTTACGCCTCCTGCACTGTTTCCTATGACATGAATTAAGTATATAAGCTATGTACTGTCAATAAAATGTAGCGCGCTCTATCCCTTCTTCCACCCCTGCGGTGGGAAGAACATGATATTATGGTCCTGACCATTCCTTTTTAAGGAATAAAACCCCTAAGAACTCTAACACCACGGACTCTGGTTCTTTCTTTCCGATTTGAGTTATTATTGATTAAGTACTTACCTGCATAGAAATTAAGAGAGTAAATTAATTATTTAAGTCATTTTGGCGCCCGAATAGGGACCCCTCCCCCACCTCACGCGCCGGTTGGTGCGTTGCAAGCTATGTCCCCTGCCATCAGTTAGATGGAACCTACGCGTACCGGCAGGATTTCCTGCATCTCCCTCTGACCCACGGAGGTGACGAAGACTGCGATCAGTGCCCAGACGAGGCGGTGAGGAGTGCGGAGGATCCCGACCAGAGCCTAGCCGAAAGAAGCAAGGTCCGAGGTGTCAAGAGGCCCACCAGTTTTCCGAGGTTTCCGAAGTTTTCCGAAGTTTTCCGAAGTGTCGAGTCGAGTCCAGTCGAGTTTTCCGAGGCCTTCTGTTTCCGTGCTTCCCGGTGAGTACCATTGCTGGGACGTATCTAGACGGGTTTGGGTACACAAGTCCGGTCTGCACTGTTTTTAGGCAGTGTATCTGTACTGTTTAGCAGTATATCTAGTATTCTGAATTTCTGAAATTCTGCACTGTTACACCAGTGTATCTGTACTGTTTAGCAGTACATCCAGTATAGGGGGTAGTCATCTATGTCTCAAATGTCTTTTCATGTGATTAATGTTGTGGTATGAATGTGACTGTTTTTATGTGCATTATTGTGTTTCTTGTAAAACTAGCTGTATCCAGTATTAAGTAGTAAGGATTGAGCATTCAGTAATAAGTAAGCAAAATGCCGTTTTTCAACAAGTTGAAGCAGATAGGAACTAGGAAAGGGATACTGGAGGAAGAAATTCCTATTCCCCCTAGGGACACTCCAGGTAACTTTATGTATCAGAAACATGGCATAAATGCCATATTGTATCTAGACTTATGGGCCGACTATACTAAACATCTAGACGAAAGACACAGATGGCCCGCTACCGGAACATGGGATGCCGAGTGCATCATGAAGGTAGAAGAAGCATTATGGAAAAAGAAAGCTAGACAATCCCAGAAAGACGCCATAGAATTTTGGCGTAAGGAATCACATAAGCGTGCTGAGAAAGCACTCCGTAGAGAAGACAGACTTAAAGAATCAGAAAAAGCCCAAGAAAACGAATTAGTTACTGAAGGGATCCGAGTAAAAACAGAACAAATAGACCGTGCCCGAAACAATCTCGTAAACGGTATGTATCTCGCGGCCGAGGGTACACCTGAGGCCCTATCAGAAATACCGAAAAACCTACCGCCACCATTAGTTCCAACTAAAGTGATGCATAAGACTACTAAAGACATATTCCTAAATTCTTATCTAGAGGATGTAGTACCAGCTTACGCCAATCTGCCTGTTCGTGCCTTGCCTACTGACAGGGACGGGGGTGGCACTCCGCCCCCAGATCATGTTCCGCCGGTACCGCGACAGACCTCCCCCGCTCCGCCAGCCCCGCCACTTCCCGCACCCAAAATTGACCTACCGAAACAAAGTCTACCTGATCCTACTAAACGACAAATTCAAGTTCAGATACAGACTCCACAGGGAGATAATGCCCAAGCATCCGCTTCAGGAGGTGCGACCGCGGGTCTTCGGACCCCGCCATTAACACACAGATTCAATCTCAGGGATACGCAGAGTCCTCTCAAGTTCAGGTCACCCCGCCTGGACGCATTAAAAGAAAACATTTCAGTTTGTAGATATGATCCAGTACCCGGAAAAGACGATCTAATGATATTGGCATCACTACGGTTAAGATCTGCTACTGATATCTTGCTATGCTATGTAGGAATGAAGGACCGTCTAGATAGAATATATGAGTTTGTTCAGACAGGGAAAGACCCTGACAGTATCAAGGATGCCATGGAGAAACAGAAAGTTGACGTTCAAGCACAGATACTACGATTTTTCATAAATTGTCTAATAAGAGAACGAGACAGGCCTGGAACAGATCAGAGTGAATTAGATGCACTGAACAAGTGGGGTCAAAATATAGCTGAAGGAAAACATGACAAGGGGGCTTGCATAGCCAGTATGTACAAGAAAATTAGAAAAGCAGTGATAGCAGTACACCAAAAAGGGAAAGAACAAGCTTCCTCCGAGGAGGAAGAAGAACTTGAAGAACCAGAAAGAGCTACAGATACTATAGCATATGTAGGTAAGGGAACTTACCTTAGGAAGGGCATCCGTCCGGAAAACAAGAGAGTTTTTCTCTCTGCTTTAACAAACCCGAATTCTTCTGAACATCGGTTCCAGGAGACTGATAAAAGACTACGAGAAAGAATGGGGTACCATGTACTCAATTCGATGGATGAACAAGAACTAGCCCGGTCAGCCATCTTATGGGCCGAAAATCCAGACATATATAATGATGATACCTTAGCACAGACGTTTCTGAACCTTTCCCCAGACGAACAGAAATTAGCAGGTGTATACATGATTCAGCACCTCCTCACGAAATACAGAAACCAACATTCCGATCCAGGTCCCTTACACGAAACATTAGAAGCACTACTCATGGATAGATGGAGAGGTTTCAGTACTAAGTTAATACAAATAATTCTAGAACAACGACATAAATATAACACCTTCATAAGCTCTGAATATGTTCCCGCCCCGCCTCCAGAAAGAAAAACGTACCACATGCAATGCGGGAGTGGTATTGAAAGTCAGAACCCCTTACGAGAAGTACACCCAGTTATGGGTGCGGATCACCTCTTGAAACGTGTATATGTACACACGCCACTGACTAAGTTAGAACTGTTAGAAATGAAGAAACTAGTTCCGTGTCATGATAAAGACCCTGCAGGTTTTCACAGAGAGCTTAAAGACATGTTACTAATGGGGGATTACACGTATGATGATATCATGAAAATGTTGAAGGTGCTGTTGCCCACGGGTATCTACGAGAAATTAAAGGAAAAAGAATGGGAGGTGGGGGACACAAAGATTGCATGGGCAGAAATAGAAGACGAAGAAAGCAAACGGGTCCCAGGGGTAGGCCTTGGGGATAAGACTAAAGCATTACCCGGTTTGATAGTACAGGTCCTGCCAAGATTATTGACAACTAGAAAGGAAGATTGGGACGCCATCTCGTCCTGTAAACAGAAACATGATGAAGATACTAGTGACTTCTATTCAAGATTCGAGAAATGTTTCATTATTAATAGTGGCCTAAAACCAAGCAGCGAGTCATATCCACACCTTTTTGTATCAAAACTAGTCGAGAACTCCCTACCATTAGTTAAAAACCGAGTGTACAAAGTTGAAAGTACTTGGCAGGCAAATACGCCATCCCAGATGTTACAGATGCTCCAATATCATCAGAACAGAATTAGAGAAGAACAAGATCAGGAACAGAAACGCATGAAAGACACAAAGATGAAAATGTTAGTAGCTCAGACGGTCCCAGCCGATGGTCAAAGGAAGGGTGGGACCCAGACAAGTCACACTACAGCTCCCGTTAAAGGGTCATGCAATTATTGCAAGCAGCCAGGTCACTACGTACATGAATGTCCCGTTCTGAAACATAACATAGCAACAGGGAAAACTAAAGAAAGACCGCATCCGCCCAGACAAGATCAGGTCCAGCAACAGACCTCACAAAATGCACAGCCAATGCAGAATACACAGCCTATGCATGCTCCATCCCATACAGCACAGACAGTAGCAGTACCACAGCCCATTGCCGCGACTCAGCAAGTTTCGCAACAGATGTACCAGTATGCCCAATCTGCATATCCAGATTACCCCCGATATACATGAAACAGCCTAGAGAGGGAAGGTGGCTTGCCTCTTATTGAAATTCCTGTAGATCAAGAAGGTCCTTATGTACACAGTCACGTATTGGGAAAAGACAGAAAGTTTTTAATTGACACAGGGGCAAGCCGCACCACAATCAGCCATAATGAAGTCCCAGGGGCACCCCTCTCAGGCTCACAGAATGTTTCCCTTGGTTTTTCAGGACAGCCTATTGTAAATGAAGTATCGGAACCAGTACCCTTGGCTGTGGGTCCATTATCACGAGTTACAGATTTGTTACTTACGAACTCATGCCCAGAAAATCTGTTAGGAATTAAAACATTGAAGGCTCTAGGAGCTATAATCTGCTGTTCCCCGGAGGGAGTTAGACTCTTTCTACGGGATTTCAAGGGTCATTATGTGTTGCGAGAATTCGATGTCAGATTGAAAAATGTATCAGATCACCTATGGGCAAAAGGCCCAACTGATGTAGGTTGTATGCATATCACACCATACCGTGTTACACTCAAGACAGGAGTTATTCTACCACGAATCAGACAATACAAGTTACCACCCGAGGCTGTAGTGGCTTTACTGGAAATCATTGAAGAGCTCATTGCCCAAGGAGTGGTCGTAGAGACCGACTCCAATATCTGTAATTCACCCATCATTCCTATTCTTAAACGTACTGACCCCAATTCACCGCCAGTATATCGGCTGGTGATTGATCTTCGAGAACTGAACAAGTGTATTGTACCACAGTACCCTGTGGTCCCTGATATCTCTTCTCTATTGACTGCTATTGATTCAGAAGCAACGTTCTTTACTGTAATTGATCTCAAGAACGCTTTCTTCAGTGTACCTATTGATCCGGAGAGCCAATATCTCTTCGGATTCAGTTTAAATGGACGAAGTTTCAAATTTTCCCGCGCACCTCAAGGATTCACAGAAAGCCCCAGCATCTATAGTCAAGCACTGAAAAGACAACTAGATTGTATTCAAATGCCAGTTAACACCGCCTTACTGCAATACGTCGATGATCTACTGATCACCGCACGAAGTGAGCCCGAATGTGAACAAGCATCACTGACAGTTTTACATTTCCTGGCCGACAAGGGACACAAGGTGTCTCCTTCGAAGCTGCAATTCTGTGTTCAGCAAGTTGTGTACTTGGGTCACTTGCTGTCCAAAGTGGGGAGACAGCTCACTCCCGATCGCATTCAGTTAATTGTAAACATGCCACGACCCCAGACACAAAAGGAAGTGCGGGCCTTCATAGGCCTCACCTCGTACTGCAGACAATGGATTCCTCAATATGCATTTCTAGCTAAACCACTCATCCAGTTAACGACGCAGGAGGCAGCAACTTCGACTGCCCTCCCTTGGACTCAGGAACACACACAAGCCTTCGAGGAATTAAAGAAAGCATTATGCCAAGCACCAGTTTTAGCGACACCATGTTACAGCAAACCGTTTACACTTTTTGTTACAGAACGTGATGGTACAGCATTGTCTGTCCTCACTCAAGATCAAGCAGGTTCACATAAGCCTTGCGCTTATTTTTCAAGTACATTGGATTCCGTAGCCCAGGCACTCCCTGCATGCTTAAAGTCAGTAGCAGCAACAGCGTTAGCAATAAGACAGAGCGATTCAATTGTTTTAGGCCATCAGTTAACAGTACAAGTTCCACACTCTGTAGAGGTTCTTTTAAACAGAACCCAGACTCAGCACTTGACTATAGCACGACTGACAGGTTACGAATTAACACTATTCCAGCCACACATAGAAATCAGACGCTGCAGCATCCTGAACCCCGCAACACTGTTACCCACAATTATGACAGATCCAGCCCCGCATGATTGCATAGAGATCATTAATGCAGTAACAAAGCCCCGACGAGACTTAACAGATGTTCCATTGACAAATCCAGACCTGACACTTTATGTGGATGGTTCATGTATGAGAACAAGTACAGGAGAATTAGTGGCCGCATATGCAGTGACCACTGAAACCGAAGTTAAAGAAACACATCGTATTGACACACTGTCCGCTCAAGCCGCAGAGCTTATTGCTCTGACCCGAGCCTGTATTCTAGCCAAGAACAGAAATGTCAACATATATACTGATTCCCGTTATGCGTTCGGAGTTGTACACGACTTCGGCATGTTATGGCAAGAACGAGGTTTTCTGACCTCTCACGGTGCCAAGATCCAACATGGTCCCCTCATTCAAGCACTGTTAGAAGCAATACATCTGCCTTCAGGCATATCCGTCATGAAGTGTAAAGCACATACTAAAGTTACAGATTCTGTTTCCCAGGGTAACGACCTGGCAGACCAGACAGCAAAACATACAGCATTGACTCACACTCAGACAACTGACATGACAAAGACAATAGGACCGACACACTGCATGACAGTCAGGGATCCCACACTAGATGTTATCGATATTCAGACACATGCTACCCCAGAAGAAATAAAGAAATGGATTGAACTAGGAGGGATCCAGACAGATCAAGGTTGGGTGACGAAGGGAAAATCTACATGGTTTCTCCCTGACTCTATGGTTCAAGTCATGATAAATACAGCACATAGCCCAGCACATCTAGGAGAGAAAGCGATGTTAGACAGTTTACAAAATCTTTGGAACAATAAACACTTACGAGCAGCAGCGAAACAGAAAGTGCGTACTTGCATGATCTGTTGTCAGTTCAATCCAGGTAAAAGCGTCCCTGTAGAGCAAGGTGGATTTCATCCTCCCGATCACCCTTTTGAAATCCTCCAGATGGATTATATCCAGATGGACCGTTGTCGAGGATTTAAATATGTTCTCGTAGTTGTTTGTGCTCTGTCCCGCTGGACCGAAGCATACCCAGTCCCAGATTACACTGCTCCGACCACTGCCAAGCAGCTGGTTCGTGAATTCTTCCCACGGTACGGCTTGCCTCGTGTCGTGTACTCAGATAACGGTCAGCCATTCTCATCCGCATTAATGAAAGAAGTTTCTTTATTGCTAGGATACCAGTGGAAATTCCATTGTGTCCGACATCCTGAAGCCGCAGGCCTTGTAGAAAGGCATAACCAGACACTAAAGATCCGCCTTGCAAAAATATGTCAGGAGAAAGGGGTCGACTGGATAGTCGCCCTGCCGGTGGCACTATTCTATATGAGAATGGTTGCCCATTCGAGATCAGGGCTATCCCCGTACGAGGTGGTCTTTGGCAGACCACCGAATATGTGGGGGACGCCCATTCCGAAAAAAATTACTGATGTTGATTGTAATATGTTGACAGATTACCTTGCCTCCTTGATGTCTGCACTCCAATCATGTCGTTCACAGGTTGCCACAGCCTTCCCTGACAACACTGATGTAAAGCCACATGATGTCCGTCCTGGGGACCTAGTATTGGTGCGAAACTTTGATAGGAAGAGCCCGCTGGAGCCCCGCTGGAAATCGCCGAAGACCGTCCTTCTCACCACGAGGACCGCCGTGAAGATCGAAGGGAGAAAGGGGTGGGTCCATACGAGTCATGTGAAAAAATTCCATGAACTGAAACCAGACCGAGACTCGTCCACCCCCACCAAAGACTGTGTTGAGCAAAAAGACTTTACAGTATCTGAACGAGAAAAAACTCCCCAAGAAGAGTATCGGTCGAAACTCCGATCTAGCAAGTCAGACAGTTTAATTGTTTAAGTCCTCCCCTAGGTGAATCGGTTAAATAGTTTCTGACATGTATCCCCTAGATCGAGATAGAGAGAGAGAGAGACAAATTAAGAAAAGTGCATATTGCAAATCACTTCGTAGTCACTGTATAGTGACACTATTAATCATGTTTATTCTGAGTATTTTAATTATTGTTGCTAGTATCTTACTACCTATCTATTGTCCTATTTTCAAGCGTGAACAATCTGCCTACAATGTAGCTGCTGAACACACTTTTAGTGAGTTGCCTCCACATGAACTCTCCTACAGACTTGCGCTGCGCAACAACACATTCATTAGTATGCTACACCATTCTCATCAAACTAACAATGCTACAGATTGCTGGATATGTGGCCGACTCCCTCCCTACCAGAATTACAAGGGAGCTCTGCCCCTCTTTCCGTACCCGTTCACTCACAATGGCTCCTGCGGTGCATGGTTTAAAATAATTAATTCCTTAGATCCTGATATTGCTGTTTTCGACGGGGGCTGGGTTTGGGGAAACTTGAACTTGGTCCTGCTCGACGTCTGTTACCCTGATAAGGAGGGACTCCCCACTAGAATAGGAACTGATCTAGAAAATGAAGTGTATGGATTAGGTAATTATACAATTAGCCTTATGATTCTTACTGTTGAATCCGAAGCCGCACCTGTTATACCCACTATGTCAGTATTGCCAGTCACTGGCGAATTATGTATCAGGAAGAAAGGTTCAGTACACTTAGGTCATAGTAAATGTACTACTGTGGTCGAATTCAGTGATCATGGAAAATCGTCTTTTAAAGCTATTCGTCATTCTTACTTTGTTTGTGGTAATACCGCATACATACGCCTACCTCCAGATTGGGATGGTACCTGTTACATTGCATTCCTTCTGCCACCTGTTTTCCTAGCTCCCCCTGATTACCATAGAAATACCAATCTAGTAAAGAATAGACCCAGAAGAGATATCCCACTTGTCGACTACACAGAAACGGCATGGGAACAATACACCGATTTTAATAAAGGATTCTTTTTCTTTTTAGGACCTGTTCAGAATAGTAAATTAATACGCAGATTAACCAGAACACTTGAAGCAGTAGTGAATGAAACTGCCTCCGCCCTAGGTAACTTAACAGAAGAACAGTCCGCCATGCGGGTTGTTGTCCTTCAGAATCGTCTTGTTATTGACGTCATCTTGGCAGATAGAGGTGGAGCTTGTAAGGTCATCGGGTCAAGTTGCTGTGTTTTCATACCACAAAACGCACCATCTGTATATCAAGCTATTACACGTCTCCATAAAATTGCAAATCAGATACATCAGAATCCAGGCACCTGGACTTGGTCCGGTTGGTTCTGGACAACGTTAACCGCTTGGGGATGGAAGATCCTATCCTTCCTAGGCATTGGCCTAGTCCTAGTATTCAGTTGCTGCCTGTGCCTGCAGTGCGGGCCAGCGATTTGTGGACTGTGTGCCACCTCTTGTATTGAACATTCCAGTTTTCTCTCAAAACGTAAACGAAAGAAAGAAGAACAAATGATGTTACAAGAACAAACTGATCGATTCATGAGGATCGATATATCATGAAGGGTCCGTAGGGAACAAGGAGGGAATGAGGAAATATAAATTTTATGGTCAAGTTGTGTTCCCTAGCGCGTACCCCACCGACTCCATGTACCAGCTTAAAGTGCATGTAACTTCCCTCCTGTGTCAGCTATGAAGAGGCAAATACATTTGCGTCCAACGTTAACATGTCCTCTTTCAGATCCACCCTGAATGGATTAAATGGTCCGTTCCTAAGTATGCTATGCCACCGTCTTTTTGTAGTGTACTTTACATGTTTTCCTGCTTTGGCAAAGTAGGCCCTGAATTTCTGCCATCGAGCCTCTTTTCTGGCTTCTGACTCTGACAGCCTCTGCCCAGGCTGCCTCTGTACCCGTGAACTCTGACTTACTTCCAGCGCGGCCCCTCGCGCTCAGCTCAGCCTGCTGCCTGCCAAGACTGACTATAACCTTCGAGTTATCTGTTCCGCTCCTCGAGAATGCATTCCTGCCTACTAGCTTCAGTAAACATCCTCCCCAGCTGCAGAGCCAAAGGGCCGACCTGTCTCAGTGCAAGTAATTCATAGCTTCTGTTACCATGCTTCCATGGAAGGCCCCGTGCCTCCACGCTTCTCATGCAGACACTTAGGCGCTTATACACACATCCACAGTTAGCATAGAATAGCTTCTGCCCTAGAGACCTTTCCGTCCAGATAATATGGTTCCTAAACATCAGATATCAGATATGATAGAAGTACAAGTTGATCTGACATGCCAGACTTCTGTCTCTTTCCGACAGTGTAAATGTCAAGTCCCCTGCACCCTCCAGCTTCACGTCAATCACACGTCATGCAGCTGCGCGCGCAGCCAAGCTTCCGATTTCTGCTGACATTGCAACATTTCTGTTAGTACCACCCCTTTGTGACACCCATCTGTGACGTTTCTAGCACACACCTCCAGTTCACGCCTAGTTCACGCCTTTTGATTACGTACTAGTAACACGTGTATACTGTTATCTTGTCTTCTCTCAGCTGTTACGCCTCCTGCACTGTTTCCTATGACATGAATTAAGTATATAAGCTATGTACTGTCAATAAAATGTAGCGCGCTCTATCCCTTCTTCCACCCCTGCGGTGGGAAGAACATGATATTATGGTCCTGACCATTCCTTTTTAAGGAATAAAACCCCTAAGAACTCTAACACCACGGACTCTGGTTCTTTCTTTCCGATTTGAGTTATTATTGATTAAGTACTTACCTGCATAGAAATTAAGAGAGTAAATTAATTATTTACGTCAAAGTACAAAAAATATAGTGTTTTGTAATGCTGAGACTGCAGCGGGGCAGCGCATAATATTGTACATCCTAAATTCAAAGAATCATAAAACAAGTTACTTTCAACTCCTAATTTGTCCGCCCATTTCTTACTAAATTTATCTGAGTCGTCTTGCTTTTCTTTCATCAAAGTTGCGTAAAAGGATTTATTAGGGCAATCCCCCATCAGCTTTATTTTCTCCATTATTTCTATTTTGTTAAAGCCTGCTGGGCCTCCCACTTTGTTTTTAAAAAAAACTTCTAATCTGCAAGTACTTGAAAAATCCCCTATTATGCATGCCATATGTGTCTCTTAGCTCTGAAAATTGCTTAAAACCATCCTGTGAGAATAGATCGCCTATTTGCGTGATCCCCCTTAAAGCCCACTCTGCCATTGTGTGATCGGCAAAAATTTCCTCTGGGAGTGACCTATTGTTGATCAGAGAGACATACCTGTTATACCTCCCCATCTTGACTTTCTTTAAGAAAGCATTCCATACCGTGACTGCCGCCTTGACAGTTTTAAACCTAGGTCTCTTAAAGTAACTATAATCTGTACATTTTAAAAAACAATTATGAGCATTTACCCCTAGTGCGACAGCATAGACCTCCATAGACATATTATGCATTCTTACATCGTCAGTATTGCCTCCAATAAGACCTTGAATATACTGCAAAACCGTAGCCATACAATATAGACGGACATCTGGTGCACCCCAACCCCCTTTTTCCCTAGGAAGTGTCATATACCTATAGGCCCTCCGGGTCTTACCGTGTGCCCATATAAACCTGTTACATATAGCCTCTATACCATTAAACCAGCTGGCTTCAATCAACAGGGGTACAGCCCTGAACACATGCAAAAAATTGGGTAAAATCATCATTTTGATAATATTTGTGCAGCCAACTAGTGACAAGTGCAAATTGTTCATTTTTTCCAGATCTTTTTTAACTTGAACTATCAAGGGATCCATATTCTTTTCAACAATCTTACCTATTTCTGCTGTAATTTGTATCCCTAAATAAGTTGCCATATCCGTCACTCTAACATCATTACATATTACCCACTGATTTTTTACAATCTGAGTTTTAGTAATGTTCAAACTGTATCCTGAAAACTGACCAAAACTCTCAGCTTCATCTTCAATTGCCCTAATGGCAACTGTAGGTTCTGCGGTCAGGATGGCGACGTCGTCCGCGTAAGCTAATGACTTAAGTCTACAACCATTGGGAACTAACGGTGGAATCTGCTCATTACTTTCCAACTTTCGTATATAGGGGTCAAGATATAGAGCGAAAAGCAGGAGAGAAGAAGTACAGCCCTGCCTTGTACCTCTCTGGATATTAACTGCTGCCGAATAGCCTCTATTGATTCTTATCTTGGCCGTCCGGTTTATATATAAGGTCTGCAGGGCCTTTATAAATCCTGGTCCTATACCGTGCCAACTCAAAACATCCCATAAATATCTCCAAGAGACCCTATCGAACGCTTTTTCGGCGTCAAGAAACACCGCTGCCATTGGGTCTTCTAGAATGCTTGCTACATCAAATGCCATAATTACTTGTCTGGTATGCTGAGTTGTTCCCTTACCTGGAATAAATCCATGTTGAGAAGAGATAACCAATGATTCGATTACCCTAGATAACCTTTTTGCCAGAATTTTGGAGAACACCTTAACATCAGCATTCATTAAAGTAATGGGACGGTAGGAACTCGGGGCATCTGTGGGTTTGCCCTTTTTTGGTATAACAATAATATCTGCGCCGCCCCAAGATTCTGGAGCAGATTCACCCATTTGCACTAGCAACATCACATTAAACATTTCTGTTAGTAGAGAGGATTGGAAGACTTTATAAAATTCTATCGGAATCTGATCCGGACCTGCAGCCTTCCCAGACGGTAGCTCCCTCAAAGCCTCAATCAGTTCATCCACCTGAAATATCTCTTCCAACCCTTTTCTGTCTGCCTCTGCCAGCCCTGAAGACTCTATCTCACTCAAATATGCCCTTATATCCTCCTCTCTTTCATACCCATCTGATGTATAGAGCTCCGTGTAAAATTGTCTAAAAACCTCTCTGATCTGTTCTGCATCCTTAACCTTAATTCCCTGACAATTTTTGATCTCTTTAATATCAGTCATCCCATCTCTTTGCCTAGCTCGTACAGCCAGTATGTGACCAACTCTTTCGCTAAGCTCATACGCCTTTTCTTTATTTACTATATATTTCTCAACGGTCTTTTTTGCCATCCCATCCATAACTTCAGCTTTGAGGGCTACTATCTTCAATAATATCTGCTCAATTGGAGAATGTGTATGTATAGCCATCATAAGTTCTTCCTCTGCCTCTGTAATTAATTTGTTATCTTGCTCCGCTTTTTCCTTCACCATTCTTCTGAGCACTGATAACATAGCTCAGGGTTTCTCCTCTTATTCCGGCTTTAAAAGCATCCCACACAATCCCTGGTAGTGAGGTGCCTCTATTAATCTCCCAGAATTCCTTAATCCATTTACTCATTCTCTTCCTGTAAGACTGATCCTGGAGCAACGTTCTGTCAAAAGTCCATTATCTCAGTTCTTTATTTCTCCTTTGCCCAATTATTACGGTTAAAACTAACGGGCTGTGATCTGATATGATCCTTGGTTCCCTTTCTATTCTTGCTCTATCTATCAGACCTCTCGTGATTAAAAAAGAATCCAACCTCACCAATGTCTGATGAGGAGCTGAAAAAAAAGTACTCCCATCTAGGTTCGGGTGACAATTTAACCATGGATCTTCTAGCGAGTTATTCCTTGCCATATCTGCTAAGGCTCTATAAGTTCTTTTTTTCCTCCCCGTATATTTCCTACCAGGATCTAAAAAACTACTATCTGTGTCATGAATATTCAGATCACCGCAAAAAATAATGGGCTCCGGCCATTGCGCGAGTTCAGCGTCTAAAAATTGGAAAATATCTGGATCATCTCCTGTAGATCCATAGACCGAAACAAGCGTGATAGGTTCTCCCCTAAACATTAATTCTGCTATAACCCATCTGCCCCACTGATCCTCCAACTTCCTCTTGACCAGTGTATCCTGTCTCTTGCCCAGAATCGCCACCCCTCTCGTCTTTGTATTCTGATTAGTTTTTGTTAAAACATTAAAGCCAAGTTGATCCAATAAATAAGCCTTGGTACCTTCAATGTGTGTTTCCTGAAGGCACACTAGATCAGGTTTTAGCGATTTTAACAAAGAAGCAGTTTTTAACCTCTTATTTAGCTCATTGAGTCCACAAATATTTATTGAAACTATTCTACAGGTCATTATATTTCATAGTTTCTCCTACTTCCTGTATACACCTATACCGGTAGCATTCAGTGGTTTTCTTTGTTTCCTTTCCCATATTTTTTATTGCTATTCTATTGTATAGCTTACTCCATCCATCTTTTTTTACTCTTTTACCTATACTGTGTTTGTGCCCAACATCTACGTGCTTGTTTCCCCCCCCCACCACCCTCCCCCCACCCCCCCTTCCCCCCTCCCTTTAAGAGCCCCCCCCCCCCTTGCTACAGGCAAATAGGCCAATCCTGGCCTATGAGTAGCCCCTGTAGTCTGCGGAATCGCTACTCTCTCCTATCCTGTTCTCACCTCTGTTGGACATTGCTATATGTATTTTGTTTAATATTACCATCTTACGAGGTCTTTGGTGGGCTTCTTACAGGGGTTCTTGGTGGAGTTCTGGTTCTGCTCTCCTTTCCTTTATCTAGTTCCGTGATTTCTGCTAGATATTCCGCTGCTTTTATCTCAGACGTAAACATTCTGGTATAACCTTTCCTAATTACTTTCAACCTTGAAGGAAACAACAAATAAGCTTCTGCACCTTGCTTTTGGAAGGGACCTATCATCTGCCTTAACTTCCACCTTCTTTACACGGTAACATGGCAGAAATCTGGCCTAGAGAAAAAAGTGTTGCCGTCAGCTGTCTTTCTAGAATCAGGTCTAGCCTTATCAATTATTTCTTGTCTTGCTAAGAAATTACCTAGGAAGACCAGCATTGCTCTTGGTCGCTCATTCTCTTGCCCCCCCCCGGCTTTTCTTAATGAACAGAGGATATCTATGGGCTCTCTGCACTTCAATATCCCAGTGCCATTTTGACTCTGAAAAGGCTTCTTCTAATATCTTAACCACATATCCTCTGGGGTCCTGCCCCTCCCGCCCTTCCTCCAGTCCCAAAAGTCTCACATTGTTTCTCCTTTGGCGATTTTCAAAACTTTCTAGCTTCCATTGGAGGTCTTCCACCACCTTTTCTTGATCCGCTTTGAAAGTCTGCCATTCTGTCACCTCGTCTTCCACCCTGCTAGTCCTTTCCTCAACTTGTGATACTCTCCCCTCGACCTCTTCCTGCTTTCTATTTACTCTTCTTAATGAAGCTTGAAGTTTTTTTGTGTCTCTTTTTGCTCTTCGGCTTTCCACTCTTGCCTCAGTCTGCATCTGTTTCAAAGTTCCAAACAACATTTCAAGAGTTACGTTTTGAGGTTTTTGCCTCCCGTCCTTTTCCCTCTCCTCCTGTCCATTTTCCTGATAGGTCTCTGAAGCAGCAGAATAGTCCCATGATAGTTTCTTGCTCATGCTACTCCTAGACCCTCTTCCGTCTCTTTTACCACCAACTCTCCTTTTCTTTTTAGTCTCTAGTTCCCTGGAGCCCTTACTTGTATCCGAGTCAGAAGTCTGATCAGTGCAGCTCCCCTCCTCTTCAGTTTCCTGTTCACTGACATCTGTAGTATCTGATCCCTCATTAACTGAAAAGAATTCAGGGGAACCTCCCCTCGTGTTTCTATCTTCTCTTCCATTTTTGGCATTGTCCCGGTCATACTGTAGCCCTTGCTGATCTCATAGGCTCTGGGTGCTTCCCCATCTCGATTCAGAGCGCTGCATAGATTTGTTATGTGGCCCTATCTCCACGCTTAATAGTGCGTCTAACATCTGTAGGTTATTATGCCTTTCTAGCTGTTCTGTGGCATTGTCCTCGTAGCCGACACTCTTTACTCCCCCTTTGCTCACATTCATGGCTTCTGTACTCTGCGCCGTTTGAATCGAGCCGTCTCCCGCAGTATTGAGTGGTTGCCCAGCAACCGAGTCTTTGACGCTTGCGTCCTCGCGGTCTGCTGCTGCTGACTCGGCTTCCGAGTTCAGCTCACTTCTGTCTCGCTGAGCTCCTGAATCCGTCTGCAATATCGCCGCCTTTCCGCTCACCGCTTCACTTTGATGAGGGTCGATCAGCTGGAGCTGTATCAGCGGGACCGCCGGGGCCACTTTAGAGTTGAAGGATTCCGGTAAGGTTGCCTGCCGCATCTGCTCCTTTGCAATCACCGTGTGCGCGCGAAGGGTCTTTCCTTCTGGGTCCATTGACGACTCTTTTGCAGTCTTGATCACTGCTGACCGGGTCGCTGGTCTCACTTCAGTCTTTTTCTCCTGTCTTTCGGTTTTCTTTAACAATGCGCTCTTTGAAGACCGGTTAGAAAGTTCCGTTTGTTTTTTCGTAGCAGTAGATAAAACTTTTGGAACTGCCCCCTCTCTCACTGCTGCTGCTGAGCCTTTAATCGGCCCTGCTGCCGTTGATTTATCTCTGTCCACCTTAGTTCTTTGGGACATCTTGAAGGGTACTTTAGCACCGCCCAGTAGACTTCTCCAACAACTAAGCCAGCTTTTCACCGTCTTTATTGAGAATCTCCTCAACCAGTCTGGGTTAAATACTTCTGCCTTGCCACGAGATATTAGGTTAGCCAGAACCCACATCCCTGAATTCACCAGTCCTTCCACACCCTAGGATAGGAGACAGAAAAAAGCGACTTCTCTCTACAGAGCTACGGCGGCCATCTTGCCACGTGCGTATTCTCTTCCTGATTCTTAATATCAAGGGATTTGGGAAATGGAAGATGGCACCTAAATGGAGCTTTGAGAAAGCACTTTTATATGACATCAACTACCAAACACACATTCAGGGATGGCTTCAGGAATTTCAGGAAATAAATGTGGGCTCCGCATCCTTAAGGATTGTCTGGGAAACGTTAAAAGCAGGGATCAGGGATTAACTCTTAGGTTCTCTGTGTGCAAGAACAAAAAAGAGAAGCTTTTAATTGGTGAGCTACAGGGTAAACTTAGGGTAGCATAAATCAAACTTACCCAACTGATTCAAGCTGAACAAGATACTAAAGCTGTCCAAAATGAAGTAGTCCTTGCTAAAGCTAAAAAAGGGGCAGATTTTGTCGAACAAAACAGCTGCTAAGTGGTCAAGTGCACAGGAGAAGAACTACGAAGGTAGTGATAGTATTGGGCATCACCTGGCCGTCAGGACCAGACAGCAAACCACCAGTAGTGAAATCCACACAATAAAACTTCCCTCTGGATCTGAGACCAATGACCCTAATTCCATACCGAAGGGATTCCAGGACTTTTACACCAAGTTGTACTCAGAAGAAAATCCCCAAGCCACTGCAGCAATTGAGAGCGAGATTACTACCTACCTCAATGAGATCGATCTTAATCGACTCAGCCCGACAACAGCAAGATATTAGACCTTCCCCCAACTTGGGAGGAAATCCTGGAATCCCTATTAAGTCTCCCAGATGGGAAAGTTTCAGGCCTGGATGGTATCCCGGTGGAGTTCTACAAGATCTTTGCACCCCAAATTAAAACAACTTTTTTGGGGGTAGTAACTTCTATCTTCAACGGGGGCCCCCCTCCTGCTTCTTTGTCAAACGCCAGAATAGCCATATTCCCAAAAAAAGATAAGTCTCCATTAGAGATGAGCTCCTACAGGCCTATCACCCTTATCAACTGCGACTCCAAAATGTTCTCCAAAATACTGGCATCTAGAATTTCCCGCGTAGTTGAGCCATTAGTGTCGGAATGCAACATGGCTTTATTCCAAAGAAGGATACAACAGAACACGATAGGAGGGCCATCCCTCTGTCCGACGCCGCCCAAGCAGCCGGAGACCCGATGTCATTAACATTTCTAGATGCTGAAAAAGCATTTGATCGGGTCTCCTGGCGATTTCTGTGGGCCGTTATGAGCAGAATGGGATTTGGGACAAAGCTCATACAGGTGTTACATAACACGAACCCACGGCCTGTGTATCTATAAACGGGCAACTCACCGGCCAGTTCAACATCTCTCGGGGTACCAGGCCCTTTCTCCCCTCTGCTGTTCGCTCTTTACCTAGACCCTTGCATCAAACAAATTGAAAGAAACACTGACATTTACCGGTCAGCTTCCATGGTACCACCATTAAATTCTTGCCCTACGCGGATGACTTGGCCATTACCTCCCCCGACCCCACGAATACCATACAGGCCCTAGAAAGGGAGGCTCAAAAATTTGGGAGATTATCCGGATATGCCCTGAACAAAAACAAATCATAAATCATAATAAACAACCAAATTACCTGGGAAGACAATAGGTAAGACAATACCAAATGCTAAATCCCTTGGGTTATGCATCTGACCTAACTTGGACGAAATTGTGACAGATAATCTAACACCTCTTGCTGCTCACACCAAGAAGGCTCTAAAACAAATTGACAATCTACATTTAACTCTCGTGGGCAGATGCAACGTCATAAAAATGACATACTTTCCTAAACTTCTTTACTTTTTTCGCACCATTCCCCTGGAATTTAGCAACGCAAATTTGCTCAAATTCCAACAAATTTTCACACAATTTATCTGGGCCTACTCCCAACCAAGGGGGCACTAAAGCAGCTATCACTTCCAAAAGAACGAGGAGGTTGGTCCTTTCCCAACATCATACTATATTACTGGGCTTCAGTGTTGCAGTACAGTTCCGAACTAGTGAGGGAACCACCCCTTCTTCCGGCACTTGGACCTCCTTCGCCCTTTCAACTTCTGCTGGGCGAACAGCACTGGGGATGCCTGCTTTGAGAGATGTCAATTGGATACTACAAGCGCGTGCGGTTCAAGCACCTAACAAATTCCTATAAAGTCTTCCGCAACATCCGTAGAATCTTCGGGCTGGTCAGATTTAATTACTATTCTCCCACTCTCAATAACAACAACCTACAAGCCATCTTTGGAAAATTCTACTTTTCCGATTGGTATAAGGCTGGCATTACGAAACTAGGGGATCTGATCACCAATGAGGGAGTCAAACCTTTTTCTGCCCTACAAGCTACGTTTAGCTTAAAAAACCAAGACGCCTTCCGGTATCTTGCCATTTACGACTTTCTTTCTAGAAAAGTTGGGGGGGAGTATTGGGTTTAAGGAAGAGGAGCTTCTTAACAAACTGCGTAACATGCCGACCCCCCCCGGATTGATCTTATATATAACCCCCTTAACAGGCAAACTCCAGACGATCTACATATCTTTGCAGACAAATGGCACATTAAACTAGATTCCCCACATAGCATTTTTTATAACTCTCTAGCCTTCTCACAAAAAATCTTGCTCTCAGCCAAACTGCAGGCACAACACTTTAAAACAATCTTTTCTCTGTATATTACCCCTAGTAAGGTCGCCAAGTGGGGAGTAGGCAAAGGGACCCTATGCCCTCGCTGCTCTGACTTCGGCTCCGATTTAATCCATATCTTTGCCACTCTTCCGAAACTTGCCCCAACACTTTGCCGCATACAGGAACTGTTAAGCGAAATCACTAATCAGCCTACCTCATTGAACCCTACTGTTATTTTGCTGGGGACCCAGTCTGAATCCCTTAGGATTAAAAGTGACGGGCTTGTTTTTATTTCCATGGCAGTTTGGAGGATATGTGTTGCCTCTGCTTGGCTGGACTTTGATCCCCCTACTTTTTCTCAGTGGCTGGCCAGACTAGTGGCCACATATCATTTGGAAAAAGCTGTTTACGCCAAAAAAGGGCATAAAAGTCGGAAAAAGGGTATGGAGGTGTGGGAAAAACTATCCTCTTGGTTGGAGCAATCAGGGCGTTAAGGCAAACTCCTTTTTCTCTCTTTTGTTCTCTTCTTCATGGAGCCTCCCTTTTCTTTCTTTCTTTTCTTCTCTACTTCTTCTAGCCCGACAGTTATGTGTCATCTAGTGTCCTTCTTTTTTTTTCTTCTCATCCTCTCTATTTCTCTCTTGGTATGCGCCCGTCACTTCGACTCAATACGTTGTTGTTTCTCCTGCTGCGTTGGGTCTTGGGGTGGTTGGGACGAAATTGTCATATCTATGTATTTTTCTTTCTTGCTACTTTTGAAAATAAATAAATAAATACTTTCTCTTGGCACTCTCTCTGCACTCTCTCCAAGGAGGCGGGACTGTCCGGAGTACTGCAGCTTGATCTTCCAGAGAATGAAAAGAATCCTAGTCAATGTCCCATATGCCACCCAATATCACTGATCAACATTAAAATCAACATCATTGCAGACATTCCAGCACATAGACTAATTATAGTAGTACAAATTCTTGCACATGCAGATCAAAACATCTTTATGCAGAACCGCAGCCCCCACCACTACATTTGCTCTTTGTATGTAGTCATTGCTAGAGCGGTGGAATTGACGGAAACCTCAGCTTTAATCCTGATCGACTTCAAAACGGCATTCGATTTGGTACACTGGTCTGAATTCTGCGGAGAATGGCCAGGTTTGGGGAATCAGTTGGCCACCAGGATATGAAGATTGAATCTTGCTTTATGCGGATGATCTGCGCCTATACATACAGCACCCAGAAATGTGTTCCCCAAGGCTGATGGACATCCAGTCGATCTAGGGAGGTGTATCAAGCCTTCGGTTCAATTGGTCGGATTCACCATATGTTCTGACTATTGGGTGTCACCATGACTTCAATGCCCGGACAGCACTGAGTCAGTCCAATGACCACTTTGAAAACAAGGTTGTCAACATTTCCAGACCAATGAATGCTGGGACTTAAACAACGCCCAACTACTGATCAAAATGAAGAAGGAAGTGGTGGGCCTTCGAAAAGCTACCCTATCTAGAATGGTGAGAGGGGCCCTTTTACAGATGGTGATTCTTCCCCCCAACAGTTTGCTCTTAATCAATGAGGATATGTCATAGCGCTGAGCACAAAATGCGGTACAGCCCATAGCTGTGTAACAAAATAGGTGTTCTGACTTACTTTATGAGTTACAAGCAGAAAACAATTTAAGATAACTGTGGTCAAGGCACATCTTACAGAGATCTACACATACCCAACACGTCTCAGGGTATGCTAGAAGTGAGAGAGTGCTCATGTGGTTAATGCACTTATTGAAGAGGTCTGTGTAGGGTGTGTGTCCCTGCTGCAGAGCACTGCAGGCAGTTTCTTCATCACAGGTTAATGTACTCAGAATATTGCTGATTCTTGTGCAATCTACATATACTTCATGAATTAGAGTTCTAATACAATGGGTCAGTGGATTATGAACCCGCTAAAAACATCACCATTGACCTTGTAAAGGATACGTATAAATCCATGAATGTTGTCATTTAATCTTTAGCTCTGGCCTTGCTGTTAGTACAAATTATCAATTTCTAAAAAAAATCACTTTGCATAAAGTTCCATATAAATGATAATTAGTAATATAATTACAACATGAACCTAAATACTTGCACTCCATTGCATATAATGGGCATTCAGTAATAGTTTTAATTGAACATTCCATTCATTTAGATCTCGCGTCTTCCAATCCCACATTCTCCTTGCAGGCTGCAGCACATCACATGAACATTAGCTGCATCCTTTGAAGCGTTGTCCCTTTGAACTGAAGCTCATCAGTTCATGTAAAGCACAGTAGGAGGCAAAACTTGCCTCATGTGCTGCCAGTGCTGACGTGGGAGAGCTGCTGATGAGTTGGAATACAAGCAGAAGCGTTTTAAAACATTGATTTCTTCTATAGCCTGTGATCCTGTTTTGTCGTCACCCACACTTCTTCAGGGCCGGGCTGGCCTCTAGGGCAATGAGGCAGTACCGGTAGGCTGGTCTGACAGGTCAGTGTGTGGTGCACTTTTTCGGCTGTTAATGGGTTGCTGGGCCAGTTTTTACTATTGATTACCCTGATGTTAGCACAGACATTTATGTAAAAAACATTTAGGAAATACATTTCAACGAGGACCTTCAAATTTACATTATACATATGTGAATACCCAGATTCTGTTCATTATCAAAAGATTAAGGGGCACATGCATCAACCTATTTAGTAAGTGCAAACGGTGCGAATCGGTAAATTCTGCCGTTTGCGATTCCTAAATAGGTTTTTGAGATGCATCAAACATTTTTGGGAAAATCGCTATTTTTAGCGAATTCCAAAAATGGGATTGCTTTTAAGGAATCGCAAATTGGCGATTCCTTAAAAGCAATGCATGATTGCTTTTAAAATTGCGAATTCGCAATTAGGGGGTGCAAATTACCACGAGGGTGAACCTCGTGGTAATTTGCGAAAAACTATTAAAATCCTCAAAATAGCATTTTAAACACTGTCATGTTACAGACACACATGTCCTTAGGACATGTGTGTGTGAAACATGCACTTTAAAATACATTTCAGTGGTGCAGGGGGGTGTCCTTTGGACCCCCCCTGCACCCATGGAATGCATTAACATTTTGCGAATCGCTAATTAAAATTTGCACAATGTCAATGCCTTCCCATTGATTCCTATGGGCCTTTTGGCCCATAGGAATCAATGGGAATTGCGAAATCGCAAATTAGAATTTGCATAATATTTGCGATTCGGTAAAAATTGCGATTTTTACCAAATCGCAAAAATTATGCGATTAAATTGATGCATCCCGTTTTGCGATTCCTTATTTGTGATTCCCTATTTTTCGCAAATAAGGAATCGCAAAACCTTACATTGATGCATGTGGCCCATATTTATTCATACAACAATATTTTTTGTTCATTTATCCTTTTCTTTAAAAAAATCAATAATAAAAGCAACTTCCTTGCATCTATACATAGATAGAATTTTTTGCGTAATTCATTTTACACCACATAATCGGTCTATAATCCCTAATATACGCGCTCAGACATAGTACCTCATTCATTCAGTGCCTATCTCATCAGAAGTTTTGTGAGGATGCCGTACAACAACTGTATTTAGGTTTTAAGGTAAAACAAAAAGCATCCAATCATAGTCCTTCATTTCATATTTTGTGGAAAGACCTTTGATTTATATAGTTCAAATGGATCTTTTTTTAAGCTTCCTTAATGTACAGTATCCAATACTTTCTTTATATCCAATATTTTCTTTAGGATGTATTGTCACTGGTGGAAGTCTGAGCACAGTCTTAATAGAGAAGGGCATTCATATTTGACATGGCTATCCTACGCGTGTTTCGGTGTTTAAGCCTTCATCAGGTAGCCATGTATGGTATGAAACCTTATCAGTATATGTCGATCATCTGATTTTTAGGGAAATGTAAGATTGGTTGGTTTTCCTAGTTTTTGGTTGCACCCACTTGTTTGGGCATAAAATTGCATCCGTCATGGTGGGGGGCCACATGAGGTATCCCTGTGCATGTAGTCTCTGTGTCAAACGAATCCAGCTACAGCCATCGCGAAATGTAGTCCGGAGTCTCCAAGGACCAGCAGCTCAAACGGGCGGCCACTTCCGCATCACACGTTTATCTGCAAGAACTTTCAGGGTTTGGTCAGCTGGTCCTGGAGACTCCGGACTACAATTTGCGACGGCTGTAGCGGACTGTTTAACACTGGGACTACATGCACGGGGATTCCTTATGTGGCCCCCACCATGACAGATGCAATTTCATGCCCAAAGAAGGGGTGCAACAAAAAACTAGGAAACCCGACCAGTCTTACATTTCCCTAAAAATCAGATGATTGACTTATACTGATAAGGTTTCATACCATACATGGCTATCTGATGAAGGCTTAAATACCGAAACGCGTGTAGGGAGTGACATTTAACTTCGGCCATGGCAAATATGAATGCCCTTCTCTATTAAAACTGTGCTCAGACTTCGACCAGTTACAGCACATCCTAAAGAAAGTATTGTTTATTAAGAAAGTATTGGATACTCTACATTAAGGAAGCTTGAAAAAAAGATCCATTTGAACTATATAAATCAAAGGTCTTTCCACAAAATATGAAATGAAGGACTATGATTGGAAGCTTTTTGTTTTACCTTAAAACCTAAATACAATTATTGTATGGCATTCTCACAAAACTTGTGAAGAGATAGGCACTGAATGAATGAGGTACTATGTCTGAGCGCGTATATTAGGGACTATAGACCGATTATGTGGTGTAAAATGAATTAAGCAAAAAATTCTGTCTATATATGGATGCAAGGAAACTGCTTTATTTGAAATTTAAAAAAAAAGATAAATGAACAAAAAATATTGTATGAATAAATATATCTTTTGATAATGAACATAATCTGGGTATTCACATATGTATATTGTAAATTTGAAGGTCCACGTTGAAATGTATTTCCTACATGTTTTTTACATATATGTTATTTAGACCCTGATTTAGGAAATAGTATCAGGGGTACCACTTTTTTCTACAAACACATTAGCACAGACATTGCCTGAGGCAAGCAGAAATTCATACAGTCTCCCACGTCTTGCAAATCAGCTTGTCATTACAAGTTCGAAACTGCCCGTATTTTCAAACATTGGCCGCTATTTATGATCTGGCTTGACAGCTCAGCTGTCACCAGACAATTGTGGGAGCATCACTAAAGAGGTGCTTTGGCTCCGCCCACATGTTGGGAGCTAGAAGTACATGTTTTGATTGGGCAGAAATTGTGTGGTTCCACACAAAAAAGTGCTCTCCCGCCACACAACTGTGATCATGTTGTTTAATTATCCAGATGCCTGAACTTGAACTTTACATGGTACCCAAATGACACTGTTATGCCATTGAAGTGTCTTAGAGAAATAGATCATTTATGGTGTATTTTCCTGCCAGCAGTGATGGAGCAAGGATTCGCATGTAAAGCGCCTTGCTCACATACAAGAACCTTGCCTAAATGTATAATCATATTAATCCAGTTGTTCGTCATTTATTAAACGTTTTTTCCAAACACGCGGGTGTCCCAGGATGCTTGCTTGTATGTCTTTCCCATACTAACGAAGCTTGCACTAAAGGAACCGCTGCTTCGCCGAAGTTCAGTCTGCGCATGCGTCGGTCATACCCATGTGATGTGACGCACTCGCATTCTGGAGGGAGTCTATTGCACATGCGCACTGCTGCAAACATGGCCGCTTGTCTTTTACCACGCTCTGTGCTTGCTACAGCTGCTTCAGCCTATCTGTCTTTTCGCACTAAACAGTAATGCTGTAGTTATTATAAAGTAAGGGATGTTTAGAATTTCATCATGGTATACAGTGTGATCATTTTATATGTGATTTTAATTTGTTCTCGCTTACTTTTCATGTACCGCGTCTCTGGGGCTGGGAAATTCGGGAGTGGAGCCATACTTGAGGCTCTGCTGGGTTCCAACATGTGACCAGGGAAAAACTCTACTGCGCAGAAGCTAAAACAAGCCAGCTGGCTCCTGAAGCACAATGCGCCTGAGAAACTCTCTGGGAAGAACAAATCTCACCTTGGAAGAAGCAATACTGTTGCTACCTATTATGAACTTTACTGTACTGCTGTATGCTTATGCATGGGAACGTGAACCCAAGGGGCGGGTAGGAAAATTTTAATATTTAGGATGGGAAAGTCGAATTCTAGGAGGTGGTAATGACCGCACCACCTCTCCTGACCAATCATAATAGTGGGTGGTCTGAGGGACCCCAAAACAGTATAACTGCCCTAGTTTAGCTTAGGAAAATTGTCCGACTTGTCCGAGTAGCAGACCTGTCACTGACCCTACGAACTCTATAGGTGCTCAATCTAAAGGTCTGCGGAGCACTCTGTCCATACTTTCCACAAACTCCTAAGGGGTGGAAATAATCCTAAGTGCTGGCGAAGCACTTTACTGGGAAATTCGAAAACCCAATCGGGGTTGCTGGCGGATTACTTGCAGGAGAGGGGTAACGCAGGCGTTGCTGTCCGAAGCTGTGGGTGTTGGTCGTACCCTGGGAGGCCCAGTCTTGATCCAAAACCTGAGGGGTATCCTGTCCTGACTGTCCTTGGGCTGCGTCTACTCGCATTCTGGGAGTCCAAATCCTTGAGGGTCCTTGTCCCCGTCTTTTCCAAACTGACCCGTGGCCAGGGTTAGTTCTCACTCCTAATTAGGTAAATATGAACTGTGGGGTTGCGTCTTTTTCATAGTTTTCTCTCACTTAGACTCATATCTTTTTCTCTTTCTTAAGGGAATAATCTTGACTTTGAGATTGATTTCTGAAATGCCAAACTATATACGTTTTGCTTATTAGAAATTGTTCCACATCTCTCCCTTCCTTTAGAACTTTGCTGAATTGTCGGATTTAATAGTATGTTCCAAATTTTTCCCCTAGTGTGATTGTAGTGAACTTAGCAAGAATAGTCTAAAGAACGTAGGTTAAGTACATGTTCTAGGTCCCATCCATGTCCTATGTCCTAGTATAAAGTTGCAGTGACTAGTTCTGTTCTAAATTCCTACCTTTAGTCTTCCCATATACTCAAATGGTCCTAGCTTTAATTCATAGTTACCTAATGGTTTTGATACTAATGATTGACGTATTATTCTGCATATCACTTATTGCCTTGTCCTATTTTCTTTGAACTTCTATATAAAACTTTTAACATCATCAGGTGTCTGTGGTCATTTTACAGAAATTGTGGATAAGTATGTACTGATTTATAAAGAGTATTTTTTCTAGGCCCCTGTCTACCATTTCCCTGATAGCTCCAGATCTGTCATAAGTAATGTGCCTGTGGTAAGTCGGGTACATGGTAAGCAGAGGTGAAACCAAACTTTAATTGCTCATAGCAGCGTGCAGGGGGAAGAAGAAACAAAGATAATCTTCACCTGGTTCACCCAAATGTCATTGTTGTATCTGAATTTGCACGCCAGGGCCCAGTGCGTGTAAGAAATTGGTAATCTCGGTGACCCGGGTGGACTGCGCGCTCTATCAGTAATTTTCTGGTAACCAGAGGATGGTTTGGACTAGTTAGATTAGGTAGACAGGATAACTGATAAATAAACCGTGAAAATAAAATGTGCTGCTGAAATTTCTATGCTGCTGATATTTTTTTATTATTACATTGATTTAAAGATTTTGAAATTTTTAGGATATATATGTCTATGCATATGAATATTGCATTGCTGCTGTTAGTGTGTGTGTAATATTAACAGAAAAATTGTTTGTAAATGTTCAGTGTAGTCCGAATCCCCGGGGAAGTATTTAGCTAACGGTGAGCAGAATCCGGTTAGCTGTTGAAGTCACTGGTTTTGAGTCATTAGTGCAGGGTTAGGAATAACTGGAAGCACTAATTAGGACCTTTGTTTGCATCTGAAGTAAATGATAGCTACGAGTCCTTTATAAAACTTTCATTGCGATATCACCTAGTAAGGGTCGCATACGGAAGAAGTAGTAGGGTCTCCGAGGCTTGACTGGTAAGTAAATTAGTCCGCTGGTGAAAGCCTGACTTAGTATATATCCCAGGAAGAAGTGGATAAGTCAGGGGAATAACGGGTTCTATTTTATGTATGTAAAAGGTTAGGCAAAGAAGTCTATCCGGAGTGAATGAAAAGTAGACAGAAGTGGTTTACTAGCAGTGAAAGAAAATTCTTTTATCTCTTTAGAACACTCAGACATAGTGGCAAACGTTGCGTGTTGTTGACTAAGATTTGTATTCGCACTTTAGGAAAAGTTAAAAGTTTCCGTTACCTTGTGAAGGAGGGAGTCGGGCGGAAAGCTGCTCTGACGTCACTCCGTGCCGCGCTGGTATTGGTCAAAACAGCGGGTGCGTAGTGAAGCTGAATTTGTGAAGGAGGGGTGAATGCCGAAGCGTGAGACTCTGTCTTGCGGAAAGGCCGCGCACCCATTGGTTAAGGATCTTTTGTGTTCTCTGAGTTGATTGGGTATTACGAAATAAAAGTCGCGCTAGTATTGGAAGCACAAAGGTAAACAAAATTAATCAGGCCGAGTTAGAAGCGAGTCTGGAAAGTTGCATGTGGTATCCAGATTTCATACCGAATCCAAAATACCTAGGGTTTCATAAGGATCAGCTTATACGAGGTAGACCGCACATGATGTATGGAGTAAAAAGGAAAATGTCATTTACTGATAAAATAAAGAATTTTTTTAAAACTGACAAGCCCATTAGAACGAGGGAAAGCGTGCTCATTCCCCCGCCGAATACTCCAGCCTCTTTCATGATGTTTGATAAAGGGTACCATACCTGTGTATGGTTAGAAAACTGGGCAAAGTATACTGCAGATGACGGAGTCCTAGCCTTCCCTGTTGAAGGTACATTTAATGGTCGGATTCTGTTTAACTTAAGGACCCGCATGAATGAATTACATCCTAGACCTAGGTTAACCCAGTACGAAGCCCTGGAAGAATGGGAGATTGAGGCTCTAGAGCGAGATAGACCCCGGATGGACAAGGGAGTAAGTAAATGGTATCCGAGGGTTCAAGCACAGACCAAAGAGCAGAAAATGAAACAGTGGAGGCAAACCATGATGACTGAAGGACTGTTCCCAATGATGGGGGTGTTAGAAGAGGGGAAAGGAAAAAGTAAAGAAAAGACCCATCATTTAATGCCCGTGGGGGACTCAGAGGATGAGCACCTAGAAGATCTGTTAATGAAAAATCCACCTCCCTATGTTGCAGAATCAGAACCTGTGCATTCTCCAAACCCTTTTTCGAAGTATCCCAGATGTCGGAGGGATAGTGATACAGATGGAACGGGTACAGACAGTAAAATCAGTAATGGGGATGGGTTTTGCAGACCAAAATGTACGGTCCCAAATTATCAGCCGTTCGGAGAAGATCCACCTAGGTTGGTCACTCCGACTGCTCCCAGTATTTATCCTCCCTTAGTACCTCAGGTATTGCATGACCACTCTGCAGAAAAGGTTTTTCGAGAGAAGGAGAAAGAAGCCCTGGCTAGACAGCGAGATGATTTAGTTCGAACCATTGCCCAGATACATCCCCATCCTGATTCCCTGACTATTCCAGTAACTATTGGTCCAGCTATTCCACTGTATAGAGATGACCTGGCTAGTCCTCGTCCTCCTGTTATCTCCCCAATACTGCCTACTCCTAGCATCCCTCCCCCGAGGAAGGAAGTATTCATAGATGATGATCAAGAGAGTGAAGGTGAATCTGTGGTCCTGATGGACTTGCCCATTAGAGAGCCTAGGACTAGTATGTCGGGGGCAAGAAGTCAGGTTAGACCAAAAGAGGTGTTGATTGAAGGTGCATCTGGGGTTAGGAGTGCCACCGTAGTATCCCCAGAAGAATTAGACAGATGGACCAAGGAGCTGGAGAAGGAGGCCCCTCCCCAACCGAAAGCATTAGAAATTTATAAACTTAGGATAGAAATAGAAGAAATGATGGCTGGAAACGTAGGAGTTGAGCGCCTAAACTCGTACAGTGAAGAAGAGTTACTGTTTATCAGCAAAAATCTTACCCGAAATGCTAGGTTGCTCCATGAAAGGATAATGGACACAGCCTCAGAAATGGGAATCGATGTCAGTCGCTCCAAACTCCTTCAGAAACCCTACAGAGTAGACTTTTCAGACAAAGATTTAGAAAGCTTGAATGTGGTGGGAAAACAGATCCAGATAAAGGAATTGTTGAAACTCTTGCAGAAGTGGGGAGAGGTGGGGAAATGGAGAACCCGGTGGGCAAAGAAAAAGGAAGACAGCAGGGCTAAGTCTCAGGCTTCAGAATTTGTGTTGAAAGAAGTAAAGCCGACAGAAAAATTGTGCCCCATGAGAGAGGTCCCAGGAGGAAAATATGTACACGTCCCTTGGTCCCGACAGGATATTGTGTCATTTACTAATGACTTCCCGAAATTACGGGAGAAACCCGTTGATTGGTACAGGCAGGTAGAACGCTTCATAAAAGTTCAGAAGTGTCTCTTGAAAGACCTAGATGGGTTTTTCGACATTGTGGTCCCTGTAGACCTATGGACTGAATGTAAAATAGAGATTAATTGGCCCAATGATGAATATCCCAGAGATGAGAAAACCGGAGCTCCCTCACCCGAGGTAATGAGGAAGTATGATCAGGTCATACAGTACCTGAAGAAAAAGGTGCCCGCAAAAGAGACAGATTGGACCAGAATAGATAGAACCACCCAAGAACGTGATGAAACTGTACATTCCTTTTATGAAAGGTTACTGCAAGTATTCAAGACTTACAGTGGAATCGATAATGTGGACATGAAAGACATGACCCATTTCAGTTACAGATTTGTGCTAGGATTAAGACCTGAAATATCACAATGGATTCGAGATAATAAAATCAGTTGGCAGGGAAAACCCATAGATGATGTCCTGAAGTATGCAAAATACTGCGAAGATGAAATCGAAAATAAAAAGAAGGCTCTCAAAGAAAAGGTAATGTGGCACAGGTGAAATTAGCTGAACAGCAGGAAAAAACAGTTAAGTAAATTGACTTCTAGTAATAATGCTCAGAATGCCACTGCTGGGGGAGGAGGAAAGCCCCGAGCTAAAATGAGTCGGGAAGAGGCCATGAAGAAGTTTCCGTGCCATGGGTGCGGCCAGATAGGGCATTGGAGAGACGAGTGTCCACACCTGCAGGCCGGTAATGCCCCTGTAAATGGTTTAAATGCACAGGTGCCGAAAGAGGGGACAAGAAAGAACCAGCAACAGGTAAAATTACCTCCAGTACCTCGCGCTCCTAGACAAAATTTTAAGAATCAGGGTCAGCAGAATGAGAGGGCGGAAGTATGGGAAATCGAGAATGAGAGAGATGCCATCATTCCACAGTATTTGTTAAATGATACCTTCCTCCGTGAAGATCAAGATTGACGGGGCCTGAGAGGGGAGGACGAGGAGTGCGTGCTTGGCGCCTCCTTACCGGTAGACCAGACTGGACCATACATTGAAGGAAAGGTTGAAGGAAGAGACGTCACCTTTCTGTTGGACACTGGTGCTACTAGATCTACTGTAAGAACAGTGGATGTTCCTAACCTACCCCTCTCGGGAGAAGCGATCCAAGTAGTGGGTGTTTCCAATCAAATAATAAGTACTCCAGTAACTGAACCAATGGAAATTTCTATAGGAAATTTCAAAGAAATGCACAGATTTGTGGTCTGTGATTCCAGTCCTGTGAACCTGCTAGGACGTGATTTGTTGTGCAAGATGCATTGTACCATCTATTGCACACCAAAGGGCGTCGAAATTCAGACCCCCGATGAAGATGGTTTGTACAAGCTGATGTTGGTCAGACAAGATTCTGATATCAAACCTTTAACAGTTGAGGATTTACCTGAAGAGCTCCAGTTAAGAGTAGTTCCAGAAGTGTGGGATTTCACCGGAAAAGATGTAGGCTTAATGGCAAATGTGGACCCAGTTAAAATAGCAATAAAAACCAATGCTGTATACCCCAAAACGAGACAGTACAAAATGAGTGCAGAAGTGAAAGCAGGAGTAGCGACTGAGATTACCAGGCTGCTCGAAGCAGAAATAATAGAGGAAGTGATGAGCAGTCCCTGTAATTCACCTATCATTGGGATCAAAAAGCCTAGTGGGAAATACCGGGTGGTGCAAGATTTGCGCAAGGTAAACCAGATTGTTGTGCCTTGCTGTCCTGTGGTGCCTAACCCTGCCGTGATACTATATCAGATTCCCTGGAATGCAGAATGGTTCACTGTCATCGACCTGTGCCATGCATTCTTTTCCATCCCATTGCATCCAGAAAGCAAGTTCCTTTTTAGGTTTCGCTGGGGGGCGGAGCCGTTAGGCTCCTCCTCCAGAGAAATCTGTAGTTTCTAGTATGGGTGACTTGAACACGCCTCTCTGCTTCATTGGCTAGCTCCATAAATGGAGGCTAGCCATTGGAACAGAGAGGCGTCCGTCAATGCCGGACCAGACACGGGGGCGTTCCCGAGAATCTTTGGCTTTTGGCTACGTCATGATACGTCAGCCAAAAGCCGGGAACGCCCCCGAGAAGAGCTGGCCCGATCGCTGTGCTCATCGGCACAGATTCAGGGGTGAGGGGAGACCCGTGGTGTTTCCCTGTGCCTTATAATCCCCCGTGTCGATCTGCTGGCGAGGAAGCAGGCTGACCGCGATCTGCGGCCCGAAAATCTCTGGCCGCTAAATCACCGTCGCGGCCCGGGGCCAGAAACACCCTCTGCAAGCTGTGTTCGTGACCGGGAGCTGCGGTAGCTGAGATCGAAGCCGCCGCGCTCCCATTGGCCACAGGAGTCGAGCCCCCTCACTGACGCCGCGACGGGATTGGCCCGTGCGCCGTCGCGTCACTACTGAAGCTGTGCAGGGATTGGCCGCTCAAGGTTCGTCATCGTGGGTTGCCCCGGGAGCCGCACTGCTGTTGGCTGACTCCCGGGTGGTTGTGAGGGCTCGCCTGCAAAGCAGCGACCTGATTGGGCCATCGGCGGAGGAGCTGCACCTGAAGCACGACGAAGAGCCTCCCGGAGGAGACCCATCCCCGCCGAGGAGACCGTGAGTGCCCCTGTGCCCCCGGCCTGCCGTCCCAACTGCCGAGTGCCTGCATAACTCCCCCGCCGCTCGTAGGATTGTCGAGAGCGGGCGGGAGAGCAACCGGGACCGACTGTCCATTAGCCTGATATAATTGGATTGACTCTGAAATATACAAGTTCTGTCCGAGAGCCTGATATAATTGACTTGGCACTGCAGTATATGTGCACTGTCCAAGAGCCTGAAATAATTGGCGCTTCTCTGCAGCATACGCGCACTGTCCATGAGCCTGATATAAATGGACCTGCTCTGCAGTGTATGTGCACTGTCTATGAGCCTGATTCCATTGGATCTGCTCTTTAGTGCATGTGCAGTGTCCATGAGCCTGATATAATTGGATTTGCACTGCAGTTTACATGCACTATCCGTGAGCCTGATATAATTGCATTGGCTCTACAGTATACGGTCACTCTCCATGAGCTTGATGTAATTAGATCTGCTCTGCAGTATACGTGGACTGTCCGTGAGCCTGACATAATTGGATTGACTCTGCAGCATATGTGCACTGTCCGTAAACCAGATATAATTGGATTGGCTCTGCAGTATACGTGCACTGACCATGATTGCTCATGGGCCTGATATAATTAGATCTGCTGTGTAGTCTACGTACACTCTCCATGAGCCTGATATCATTGGATCGGCTCTGCAGTATGCGTGCACTGTCCGTGAGCCTGACATAATTGGATTGGCTCTGCAGCAATGGTATACACGCAGTGACCGTGAGCCTAATATAGTTAGACTTGCTCTGCAGTATACGTGCACTGTCCGCGAGCCTGATATAATTGGATTTGCTTTCCAGCATATTAGTGCATGTTATGCTCCTGGTGGCATGCACCCTGGTTGGTGGTTCATGTGTACTGTTCCTAGCAGTAGTGCTGGGCCTCCATTGTTGGTGGTGTTCTTTCTATCATTTGGGTGTTACTTACCTGCAGTCTGGGGTGCACATATCTACTGCCCACTGCCCTGAAGATATCAGGCCTCTACCAAGAATGCGAGCGCTGTTCATCGCCCTGATGCTGTGCGCCTTGCACTGCGCTACGTATGCAATGTCTACCAGCCCTTCTGCATGTGCCCTTCCCTCTGACAACTATGTGCTCCACATACCCTAATGATCTGTGGTTCTTTCAGGTGCATGCCCTGTGTAGCGCCCTGATGCCATGTGCTTCCTGTCTGCGGTATATGTGTATTATTTATTTCCCTGGTTTTGTCTGTCCCTCCTTCATGCGTTGCTGTCTTTCAGTATAATGTTGACCATAGTTCTGTGCTGTTTATCGTCCCGATGCCCTGTGCCTCGTTTACACTTCCTGGAGGCTTCTGGGTATTTCAAACCCCAGTGGCACTGAAGGTCTTTCCTGGTCTGTTAACTGTGCTTCTCTCGTGGAACTGTTTGCTGTTGTTTGCCTGGTCTCAGGGTTATGCTACCGTCGTCTGCTGCCATTTGCCCTGCTCTGCCCTACGAGTCCTGTGGCTAGGCGGCTGGAATTTGTTCTGCCATCATGGCTATGTTTACCTGGCGTTGTTTACCGCCTTTTTTCGAGATATTAGTCCTGTTCTGAAGGATCAGGCCTTGCCCAGCCCTGGAGCAAGCAGAGGGACTATCCATTTTGTCCTGCCTCGTGGAGTCACGTGATTCTCTCCACAGTGACACGGAGGGGATTTCCAATGTTTTATTACTTTGAGCGGTGGAAACTGCTTTATTGCACTTTGTGCTTTCGCTTTACCAGGGTAGTGTTGTTACATCATTTCTTCATTACTGCTTGTCATCCTGAGCCAACAGGAAGTGGTAGGGCACTCTTGAATATTGCTTAATGAGTCCCTTTTTAGTGCAAGAGTGTAGTAAGTGTTACATGTCATTTTCCGTATTTATTTGATGCACAACCAAACATATTCAGTGTGTTTGAGCGTGGGAGTGGACAGCTAGCAACTAGCAGAAAACGTTTTGTCTCAAACTGCTGTATTAGTAAAAATGTGCTTATTTTTAAATGCAGATATTAAAATGATAGCATATAATATATATATGAAAAATGAACATTTTGCAATTAAAGTTTTGTATCGCTGATACCATCCTGAAACGTTACTCTGAAACTTCACAAAGTTGCAAACTTTGTCGACTTTGGAAAACTGTTACCCAAGAACAACATTTTCTAAAAACAAAATTGTGGAAGAATTTGTACTACAAAAGCCTTTTTCAAGGGAAAAAGTAGCCAGTTTTTAGGTTTCGCCTGGCCGAAGGCTGCGCACTTGTGCGCAGCTTTTCGGCGCAGGTGAAATCTTTTGTTTACAATCTGGGCTTCGGGAACGTCCCCCGGCTCCCATTGGCTAGCTCCATAAATGGAGGCTAGCCATTGGGAACCGGATCTGTCCGTCAAGGCCGGACCAGATTCGGGGGCGTTCCGTGATTTTTTCCCTCTCCACCCACTTCTGTTCGTCATCGCGGCGGTGGGTGTGTGTTATTTTTTTTGTTCGAGTCGGCTTTTTTCTTCCTTTTACAAGGGTCTGTTGTTGGAGTTGGCTGCAAGATTCGAGTTCCCACGAAGCGATCAGGTAAGGAGCATTTTGTTTATAAATGTGTTTTCACTTTGTAAGTTTACGCATTTTGTGCCCGTTCCCGCCCCCCCCTCCCGCTGTCCGTGCGCCGTTCCCGCCCCCCCTCCCGCTGTCCTGTGCCCGTTCCCGCCCCCCTCCCGCTGTCCGTGTGTCTGTTCCGCCCCCCTCCCCGTGTGCCCGTTCCCGCCCCCCCTTCCCTTTCACTCTCCGTTGCTTGTCTTTGAAGAAATCAACAGCCATGCTCATAACCCTGAAAGTAATCCCATGCACTAACCAGGACCCACAAGAAACCACTGTGTGGCCCGGGCTGCACTTATGACATGAGTGGGTAAGTAAGCCCTCTGTTATCCTCGGAGGTAAAGTTATAGGCAATAGGCTTTTCTTGCAGTGTAAGAGGTTCTCCTGCTACGAAATGTGTATTGGGATAATATTTGTTTGTGTGAGACTTGTTTTTAGATTAATTTAACTGGTCTGCCCTGCCAAAGGATTTGTTATGTACATTTTCGATTACATATGGGCATCCACTATAGGTCCAGGAGGAACGGTTCCATGCAATATTTATGAGATATCCACAAAGAATATTTACATTAAATTAACCTAAATGGCAACATTTTACATAGTACTAGCCAGACATTCGGACATGAATCCAGTCTCCTAGGTGTGCGTTCAGCACTCTACCAATCTGAAAATATTTATATTTAAATAAGTCACCCCGGAACAAACACGTCCGAATTTTCTAGAATGTCCTGCGTTACTTACATAGGAACTTGCTGAGTGTCCCATTAAATATTTGGTGGGCTCTAGGATAATGCAGATTGATCTTTGACAATTTCACATGGAATATTACAACCTTATCTGAGTGTCATTTAAGATCTCTTTAACCAAAATAAGCAGTGTTTGGCAGCAGTGTGCTGTCCGTGCGCCGTTCCCGCCACCCCCTCCCGCTGTCCCGTGCCCGTTCCCGCCCCCTCCCGCTGTCCGTGTGTCCGTTCCGCCCCCCTCCCCGTGTGCCCGTTCCCGCCCCCCCTCCCCTTTCACTCTCCGTTGCTTGTTCTTGTCTTTGAAGAAATCAACAGCCATGCTCATAACCCTGAAAGTAATCCCATGCACTAACCAGGACCCACAAGAAACCTCTGTGTGTCCCGGGCTGCACTTATGACATGAGTGGGTAAGTAAGCCCTCTGTTATCCTCTGAGGTAAAGTTATAGGCAATAGGCTTTTCTTGCAGTGTCAGAGGTTCTCCTGCTACGAAATGTGTATTGGGATAATATTTGTTTGTGGGAGACTTGTTTTTAGATTAATTTAACTGGTCTGCCCTGCCAAAGGATTTGTTGTGTACATTTCTGATTACATATGGGCATCCACTATAGGTCCAGGAGGAACGGTTCCATGCAATATTTATGAGATATCCACAGAAAGTATATTTACATTAAATTAACCTAAATGGCAACATTTTACATAGTACTAGCCAGACATTCGGACATGAATCTAGTCTCCTAGGTGTGCGTTCAGCACTCTACCAATCTGAAAATATTTATATTTAAATAAGTCACCCCGGAACAAACACGTCCGAATTTTCTAGAATGCCCTGCGTTACTTACATAGGAACTTGCTGAGAGTCCCATTAAATATTTGGTGGGCTCTAGGATAATGCAGATTGATCTTTGACAATTTCACATGGAATATTACAACCTTATCTGAGTGTCATTTAAGATCTCTTTAACCTAAATAAGCAGTGTTTGGCAGCTGTGTAATATTCTACTTGGGTGAGGATCTCCCACCAAAAACCTTTCAGTGAGAAAAGCAATTGTTGTAGAAACGATTAAATTAGCTCCTCTTTACAAACTGATAATGCCAAGAAACATCCCTTAACTAAGATGTGGGCTGTGAGAGCTGTGAGAGCTGTGTGGGCTGTGAGAGCTGTGTGGGCTGTGAGAGCTGTGTGGGCTGTGTGGGCTGTGAGAGCTGTGTGGGCTGTGAGAGCTGGGTGGGCTGTGAGAGCTGTGTGGGCTGCGAGAGCTGTGTGGGCTGTGAGAGCTGTGTGGGCTGTGAGAGCTGTGTGGGCTGTGAGAGCTGTGTGGGCTGTGAGAGCTGTGTGGGCAGTGTGGGCTGTGTGGGCTGTGAAAGCTGTGTGAGCTGTGAGAGCTGTGTGGGCTGAGAGAGCTGTTGGCAATGTAAATAACAATGCCATTTATTTATAAGTAAAAAAAAAAAAAGAAATGTCATGAGCAATGCCAATAGCTCTAACTTTTCCAAAGGCGAAACCGTTGCATTGTAAATGCTTGTTAGTTTTGAATTTGACAGTCAAATCTATGTCTGGAATCGTGTCCCCCAGGGGTACACCGAAAGTCCATCGATTTTCAACCAGATACTAAAAAAGTGCCTTGAAACCCTAGTGCTGCCAAGAGAGTCTGTTTTGGTACAGTACATAGATGACCTGTTAGTGGCATCTAAAACCCAAACGGACTGTGTCACAGACACAATTGCCTTGCTGAATCACCTAGGAAAAGGAGGACATAAAGTGTCACCTGACAAGTTACAATTTTGTAAGAACTCAGTGAAGTATCTGGGGCACCAGATAGAAAAAGGAATCAGGAAAGTTACTACAGAAAGAATAAAAATAATTAAAGCAATGGAACTGCCCAGAACACAGAAAGAGGTGAGAATGTTCTTAGGAGTGGTGGGTTACTGCAGACAATGGATTGTAGGATTTGCGGCTCTAGCAAAACCCCTGATAAAAATGACCAAGAAAGGAGTAGAAGACCCCGTCAGTTGGGACAGTGAAAGCATGAACGCTTGGGTAACTCTGAGAAACTGTCTATGTACCGCTCCTGCATTGGGTATGCCTGATTACTGTAAGCCCTTTGAGCTATTCTGTGACACGAGAGAGAATTGAAAGAAAATTCTTTTATCTCTTTAGAACACTCAGACATAGTGGCAAACGTTGCGTGTTGTTGACTAAGATTTGTATTCGCACTTTAGGAAAAGTTAAAAGTTTCCGTTACCTTGTGAAGGAGGGAGTCGGGCGGAAAGCTGCTCTGACGTCACTCCGTGCCGCGCTGGTATTGGTCAAAACAGCGGGTGCGTAGTGAAGCTGAATTTGTGAAGGAGGGGTGAATGCCGAAGCGTGAGACTCTGTCTTGCGGAAAGGCCGCGCACCCATTGGTTAAGGATCTTTTGTGTTCTCTGAGTTGATTGGGTATTACGAAATAAAAGTCGCGCTAGTATTGGAAGCACAAAGGTAAACAAAATTAATCAGGCCGAGTTAGAAGCGAGTCTGGAAAGTTGCATGTGGTATCCAGATTTCATACCGAATCCAAAATACCTAGGGTTTCATAAGGATCAGCTTATACGAGGTAGACCGCACATGATGTATGGAGTAAAAAGGAAAATGTCATTTACTGATAAAATAAAGAATTTTTTTAAAACTGACAAGCCCATTAGAACGAGGGAAGGCGTGCTCATTCCCCCGCCGAATACTCCAGCCTCTTTCATGATGTTTGATAAAGGGTACCATACCTGTGTATGGTTAGAAAACTGGGCAAAGTATACCGCAGATGACGGAGTCCTAGCCTTCCCTGTTGAAGGTACATTTAATGGTCGGATTCTGTTTAACTTAAGGACCCGCATGAATGAATTACATCCTAGACCTAGGTTAACCCAGTACGAAGCCCTGGAAGAATGGGAGATTGAGGCTCTAGAGCGAGATAGACCCCGGATGGACAAGGGAGTAAGTAAATGGTATCCGAGGGTTCAAGCACAGACCAAAGAGCAGAAAATGAAACAGTGGAGGCAAACCATGATGACTGAAGGACTGTTCCCAATGATGGGGGTGTTAGAAGAGGGGAAAGGAAAAAGTAAAGAAAAGACCCATCATTTAATGCCCGTGGGGGACTCAGAGGATGAGCACCTAGAAGATCTGTTAATGAAAAATCCACCTCCCTATGTTGCAGAATCAGAACCTGTGCATTCTCCAAACCCTTTTTCGAAGTATCCCAGATGTCGGAGGGATAGTGATACAGATGGAACGGGTACAGACAGTAAAATCAGTAATGGGGATGGGTTTTGCAGACCAAAATGTACGGTCCCAAATTATCAGCCGTTCGGAGAAGATCCACCTAGGTTGGTCACTCCGACTGCTCCCAGTATTTATCCTCCCTTAGTACCTCAGGTATTGCATGACCACTCTGCAGAAAAGGTTTTTCGAGAGAAGGAGAAAGAAGCCCTGGCTAGACAGCGAGATGATTTAGTTCGAACCTGATTACTGTAAGCCCTTTGAGCTATTCTGTGACACGAGAGAGAATTGTGCTCTTTCAGTCCTGACCCAGGAGCACGGATTAATTAGACGACCGGTGGCTTATTTTTCGGCCACCCTAGATCCGGTGGCTGCTGGATTACCTGGATGCCTGAAAGCAGTGGCTGCTACTTGCGTCAGTCTGGAACAGAGTGAGAACATTGTCATGGGACATCACGTCACTGTGTATGTTCCTCATTCTGTTGTAATCCTACTGACAAGAACTAAGACCCAGTACCTCACACCTAGTCGGCTGACTAAGTATGAGAGAATTTTGATTGGTGCTGAAAATGTAACCATTTCCCGGTGCAATGTCCTAAACCCTGCGACACTGTTACCTGTTCCTCTGGATGTGGAAATTGAAGAAGGAGGGGAACATAATTGCATCGATTTAACTGAGTTCAGTACTAAGCCCCGTCCGGACATCCGTGAGATAGCTTTACTTGATGGAGATCTTACCATCTTTGTGGATGGCTCGTGTTTAAGACATGAAAGTGGCGGACTGTGTGCTGCCTATGCTGTGGTCACATTGACGCACACTCTGGAAGCATCTTACCTGTGCGAGGTGAAATCTGCACAAGTGGCAGAGCTCATCGCGTTAACCAGAGCATGTAAGAGGGGTAAGAACAAGAGAATAACTGTTTACACCGACAGCCAGTACTGTTACGGGGTTGTTCATGACTTCGGCCAATTGTGGTTGCAAAGAGAATTCATGACTTCCTCAGGCACCCCTATCAGAAATGGAAAGGTGGTGCATAACTTACTGGAAGCTATCCAATTGCCCAAAGAATTGGCTGTGGTCAAGTGCGCGGCTCACAAATCTGGGAATGATGATGTGACCGCCGGTAATAGGTACGCTGACCAAATTGCCCAATTTTGTGCCCGATACCAAATGTCCCTCCAAATTGCGTTGTGGGGTGGAACCAGCTGCCAACTTATGTTGTTTGAGAATGTGTCAACGTGGGAAGAATTAAAGGATTTGCAACAGGCAACAGACAGGCAAGAAAAAGGCAGGTGGGCAGCAAATGGATGCAAATTGAGAGATGATGGTGTGGTGGTAAACTCGACTGGGGTGCCTGTACTGCCTGACAGCCTGATAGACCCCATGGTCAGAATGATACATGAACCAACACATATGGGAAGGGACGCAATGTGTCGGGTGTTTGACAAGGTGTTCTGTAATTCAAAATTCAGGAACCAGGCGGAAAGGCTTTGCCAGAGGTGCCTAGTGTGTCAGCAATTCAATGCAGGAAAGAGGACTGTAGTAGAGCAGAGTACCATCGGCAAGGCAGTAGGTCCCTTTGTCAGAATGCAGGCAGACTTTATAACAATGCCCCAATGCAAGGGATATAGATATATCCTGGTCATAGTTTGTCTATTCTCCCGGTGGGTGGAGGCTTACCCAGCTAAGAAAAATGATGCCCTAACTACAGCCAAGTTATTGCTCAGGGAGTTGATACCTAGGTACGGAATTCCCGAGACAATCGAAACGGACCAAGGTGGGCATTTTGCCAACAATGTCCTAGAAGAACTCTGTAAAGCATTCAAAATGAAGCAAAGACTGCATTGTGCCTACCATCCAGAGGCTTCTGGGGTAGTAGAGCAAATAAATGGCACCCTGAAATCCAGATTGGCCAAAATGTGTGATTCCACAAAGATGAACTGGATAGAGGCTTTACCCCTTGTGCTGATGAGTTTGAGAAGTATCCCGAACAGAAAAACTGGCCTAAGTCCCCATGAAGTGTTAATGGGAAGAGTGATGCGACAGGCATGGGTACCCGGACACAAACTGCTAAGCATTTCTGATGATATGGTATTAGAATACTGCAAGCAGCTGGGTGACCAAGTGCGTTCTCTCTCTCAGCAGATTGGAGAGACAGCTGACGAATGGCCAAAGACTCCAGCACATAAACTGCAACCAGGAGATTGGGTGGCGTTAAAGAAACACACCCGGAGCAGTTGCCTGAAACCAAGGTGGGGAAAGCCACGACAAGTGATCCTCGTCACTACAACTGCTGTAAAGTGTGCTGGTGTACCGAAGTGGATCCACGCCAGCCACACAAAGCGGGTAACTGGAGAAAACGCGACTGGAGCTGAAGGCAGCGCAGCTGAAGAGGCTTCCGAGGAGGAAAGTCCGGAGCTAGCTGACATCGAACTGCCGAGCACAAGTCGAGACGTTGAATGGTTCCCCGCCGACGACCAGGTTCATGACCCAATACGAACCAGGAAATATTCCTACTTAGACAGTGAGTGGGATAGTCCAGGTGAGCTAGAAATAGAGGAAGAAGGTCAGGTCAACGAAAACAACATCACACCTGATCAGGAAGTAGGCCAAGTAGGGTCAGATCAAGACATCGAAACTCCTCCTGAAACTCCGGAGACTGGAGAGGGACAGATAATAATTAGAGCTGACGTTCATGCAGAAGAAAACGAAGAAATCGAAGAGCATGAACAGGAACAGATAGAAATAGACCAACGTGCTCAGACACCCGAAATAAAAGCAACCAAAAAATAAAAAGCAAGTACGATTTGAATCTGAGCAGGGTCAGGTTAGGGACCAGGCAGAAGAAATAGATGAAAGACCTGGAACTAGTCAGACAGGCAGGGAAACAAAGGTGCCACAACAAAAAGTAAAGAGAGTGCACGAAGAAGGCCAAGTTTCCTCAACTACTGGGAGGCACGGAGGCAGAAGTGCACCCCGATACGTCAAGAGACTGAGGCTCAGACTAAAGACAGTCGAAGAAAAACTGAAAGACCGAAAAAGGGCTGAAAGTGAAAGAAAGGCAGCCCAAGGCAAATCGCTAAGAAAGAGCGACAGAGTAAAGAAACAGAACCGACTGTATCGGAGCCCTGAATGGACTTACTTTGTGTTGGAGGAAATTGACGAGCCCCACCACAGTGGCAACAGTGACGAAGAGTCCATCGCTGATCGGAGTTCTGACGAAGACCCTCCTTGAGAAAGTCCCGAAGTGAGCCTCTGGTACGAAGAAACGAAGAGGGGTAGCAAAAGCCACCTGTAAGCTAAAAATGTCTGATCCGAATGTCTCTGGAAGATCCAGATGTGGGTGTCTTAAAACTTGCTGTAAGATATGCTTGTGTAGTATAGCAATGCTAATAGTAATGTGGATAGGACTAACAGTTTTTCTACCTTTTATGATAAGTAAAAATCCTAACTTGTCCCCTACTGAACCAGAAGCAGTAGACGTAGGGGCTGTACAGACTGCAGAGACACCGCGAAGCTTAGAAAGACGTGACAAACAAATAAGGCTGACACACACACAACCTAATTTAGAAGCATCAGATGAGGATGGACTACATTTTCACAAAATGAGAAACAAGACACATTTAAATGTTTTTGCTAACTTGTTAGTGCATTACGTAGAAGCCATGGAAATAGAGGACTGTTATGTCTGCATGAAGCTACCAACCTCAGTGGCTGAAGGCGTGACATATCACCATCTACCTTTAACCTATGGAATTTCCTGTAGTATATTAGCTAGCTTGTTTTATAGGAGCACTTTACAGTACTATTATTCAAATGCTGACGTAGTATTTTCTGAGCTTCCTATTAGAGGACACCTGAACCTTGTACATATTAAAAGTGACGTGACCCGTTATATGGGAGAATATTTTCTGACTATAGGCAACATAGATTTAGATGAAGCAAGACAAGCTAATCTGACCTGTTCTCTGCAGGAGCAGGAAAAGATGTTCATAAAAATGGCAGACAGAAGGAGGGAAAAGTTTCAGAAGAAAGCAAATGACGAAAAGGATAGGGTCCCTAGGTGGGCTGAGCACATGGATAACACCTCGGAAGGCGAAGCTAATCCTGCCTTGTTGTTGGATTTTGAACGAAAGGGGAAACTTTGTATCCATAGGGAAAAGACAGAGTACTATAACAATGTATTCATCGGTTCCAGCGAGTGTGAACATAATTACAAGGTAATTGGAGGTTGGGGTTTCAAAAATGGGTCAGAACCTGTGTTTCCCGGAATATATTATATATGTGGGAACAAGGCTTATTTCAAATTGCCGGATCACTGGTATGGAAGCTGCTACTTTGGCATTGTTTTCCCGAAAATATACCATGTGAATAACGCAGCTGGAAGCGATGAAGAGACTAATGGCTTAGTGCGTAGTAAACGTGAAAGTGTAGGTGAAATTATAGGTGATATTTTTAGTGCACTGATACCTGGAATGGGGGTAGTTCTGAACACTCATAGAATCTGCAAATTGTCTACAGTAGTGGACCGGCTATCAACGGACACTGCTGCTGGATTCCTGATGGTCAATACTGAAATGGTTGCGATCAGATCAATGGTTTTGCAAAACCGTCTTGCTCTTGACACCCTATTAGCAAAAGAGGGCGGAGTCTGTAGAATGCTGAAAGCGCAACATTGTTGCACTTACATTCCTGATAAAAGTATCGAATTAAAACAATATGTGAAGAACATAACTAATTTGGAAAAAGAACTCAAACCATTGGAGGTTGACAGTGCCTGGACGAGACTGACTGGAGGTCTCTCCTCTATAGGTAGTTGGTTTACTAACCTAGGTAGAAATCTTTTGTGGAAAATACTGATGCCAATAGTTGTAATAGGCGTAGTCGTATTGATCATTTTCATTTGCTGCAAATGCCAGAAATGCAAAAAGAAATATACAGTAAATAAGAGGGGGGTGAAGAGAAATATTGATGAACTAGAATTAGAAGAATTAAGGAATGAAGTCTACAAAAAGGTGAAAAATCACCACTCTCATAGAGAAGCTGAAAGAAAACTCAACAATAAGTTTGTTGAAATCCAAATGAGTGATGTGGATGAATGAGAAAAAGTTGGCATCTGTTTCCTTTATGTGGTGATGATAGTAAATATCATCAAAGAGGGGATTGATGGAGCAAGGATTCGCATGTAAAGCGCCTTGCTCACATACAAGAACCTTGCCTAAATGTATAATCATATTAATCCAGTTGTTCGTCATTTATTAAACGTTTTTTCCAAACACGCGGGTGTCCCAGGATGCTTGCTTGTATGTCTTTCCCATACTAACGAAGCTTGCACTAAAGGAACGGCTGCTTCGCCGAAGTTAAGTCTGCGCATGCGTCGGTCATGCCCATGTGATGTGACGCACTCGCATTCTGGAGGGAGTCTATTGCACATGCGCACTGCTGCAAACATGGCCGCTTGTCTTTTACCACGCTCTGTGCTTGCTACAGCTGCTTCAGCCTACCTGTCTTTTCGCACTAAACAGTAATGCTGTAGTTATTATAAAGTAAGGGATGTTTAGAATTTCATCATGGTATACAGTGTGATCATTTTATATGTGATTTTAATTTGTTCTCGCTTACTTTTCATGTACCGCGTCTCTGGGGCTGGGAAATTCGGGAGTGGAGCCATACTTGAGGCTCTGCTGGGTTCCGACATGTGACCAGGGAAAAACTCTACTGCGCAGAAGCTAAAACAAGCCAGCTGGCTCCTGAAGCACAATGCGCCTGAGAAACTCTCTGGGAAGAACAAATCTCACCTTGGAAGAAGCAATACTGTTGCTACCTATTATGAACTTTACTGTACTGCTGTATGCTTATGCATGGGAACGTAAACCCAAGGGGCGGGTAGGAAAATTTTAATATTTAGGATGGGAAAGTCGAATTCTAGGAGGTGGTAATGACCGCACCACCTCTCCTGACCAATCATAATGTGGGAAACTGTCACTTGCAACATTAGTGGGTGGTCTGAGGGACCCCAAAACAGTATAACTGCCCTAGTTTAGCTTAGGAAAATTGTCCGACTTGTCCGAGTAGCAGACCTGTCACTGACCCTACGAACTCTATAGGTGCTCAATCTAAAGTGCTGTGGAGCACTCTGTCCATACTTTCCACAAACTCCTAAGGGGTGGAAATAATCCTAAGTGCTGGCGAAGCACTTTACTGGGAAATTCGAAAACCCAATCGGGGTTGCTGGCGGATTACTTGCAGGAGAGGGGTAACGCAGGCGTTGCTGTCCGAAGCTGTGGGTGTTGGTCGTACCCTGGGAGGCCCAGTCTTGATCCAAAACCTGAGGGGTATCCTGTCCTGACTGTCCTTGGGCTGCGTCTACTCGCATTCTGGGAGTCCAAATCCTTGAGGGTCCTTGTCCCCGTCTTTTCCAAACTGACCCGTGGCCAGGGTTAGTTCTCACTCCTAATTAGGTAAATATGAACTGTGGGGTTGCGTCTTTTTCATAGTTTTCTCTCACTTAGACTCATATCTTTTTCTCTTTCTTAAGGGAAAAATCTTGACTTTGATATTGATTTCTGAAATGCCAAACTATATACGTTTTGCTTATTAGAAATTGTTCCACATCTCTCCCTTCCTTTCGAACTTTGCTGAATTGTCGGATTTATTAGTATGTTCCAAATTTTTCCCCTAGTGTGATTGTAGTGAACTTAGCAAGAATAGTCTAAAGAACGTAGGTTAAGTACATGTTCTAGGTCCCATCCATGTCCTATGTCCTAGTATAAAGTTGCAGTGACTAGTTCTGTTCTAAATTCCTACCTTTAGTCTTCCCATATACTGAAATGGTCCTAGCTTTAATTCATAGTTACCTAATGGTTTTGATACTAATGATTGACGTATTATTCTGCATATCACTTATTGCCTTGTCCTATTTTCTTTGAACTTCTATATAAAACTTTTAACATCATCAGGTGTCTGTGGTCATTTTACAGAAATTGTGGATAAGTATGTACTGATTTATAAAGAGTATTTTTTCTAGGCCCCTGTCTACCATTTCCCTGATAGCTCCAGATCTGTCATAAGTAATGTGCCTGTGGTAAGTCGGGTACATGGTAAGCAGAGGTGAAACCAAACTTTAATTGCTCATAGCAGCGTGCAGGGGGAAGAAGAAACAAAGATAATCTTCACCCGGTTCACCCAAATGTCATTGTTGTATCTGAATTTGCACGCCAGGGCCCAGTGCGTGTAAGAAATTGGTAATCTCGGTGACCCGGGTGGACTGCGCGCTCTATCAGCAGCACAGATGGGAGGAGGGCAGTCATTATCCTACATAAAGTCTAAGATCTGACTTCACATTGCAACTGGCACTTGACCTTTTAACCTGCACCAATATTATTCTACAGTTATTTGGTTCCACACAAATGCATATACATTCCCAAGCTATTTACTGGCAAGCCTTCACATTACCACACAACATTCATTTAAAGCCAGGCCTATTGGCATTGCAGATGCTTGTTTAGGTAGTTGGTTCACTAATAGGGACCAGTTCTATTTTGGTGCTTTCTGTTACAGTGTGACTGCTCTTCAGGGAAATCGTATTTTTCTTGTCACAACAATAACTCTGTAAAGGGCTAACAGGCACATGCATCAATATTGCATTTTGCGATTCCTTAATTGCGAAAAATAAGGAATCGGAATTAAGGAATTGCAAAATGCAATGCATCAAGAAATTCCTAAAAAAATGCGATTTCTTAATATTCCTTAATTGCGACTCGCAATTTGAGAGTCACAATTTAGGAATACCTCCCCGTTCATTCCTATGGGCCTAAAGGCCCATAGGAATGAATGGGAAGACATTTTCAATTTGCGATTAGCAATTAGGGAATCGCAAATTGAGAATGCGATTTCAAGGGTGCAGGGGTGTCCAAAGGACACCCTGTTGCACCCCTGAAATCAATCTGTGCACATATGTTGTGCACACACATGCCCTTAGGGCATGTGTGTGCACGACATGAAACTTTGAAAAATGCACAAAAGTGCATTTTTCAAAGTTTTCACAAATTACCATGAGGCTCAACCTCATGGTACTTTGCTCCCCCTAATCACGAAATCGCAATTTTTAAAAGTTTTATGCATTGTCTTTAAGGAATCGCAAAATGCGATTCCTTAAATGCAATCGCAATTTGAGAATTCGCAAATATTTGCGATTTCTCAAATTGCGAGGGCCTTCATGCATTCCAAAAGCAGATTTTGCGATCGCAAACGGCCGATTTTTGCGATTCGCACCGTTTGGGATCACAAAATCCTTTGATGCATGTACCTGTTAAAGTGAACTTCTTTCTACCTCCTTCGAGCAGCCATTAACACTGCTACAACTCCTTACCATTACAATATTGAAGATGCACTGTGTTATCTAGCAACATCTACCACCAAAACAGAAAAAGACGGATGTACTGATGTACTCAATGCACACATGGAAAACAGACCTCACTCTCTCTTTGTATGAAATGGTTGATTTCTCAGTGATACAACTTCTGTTGTTTCACAGCTACCCCTATGAGAAACTACAAGATCTATATTCAAAATTTGTTACCCTCTAACTTAAGCTTAATGATATGGCTCGTCCTCATATTGCAACACACAAACTCCTGTACAGGGAACAACTCTGTTTATCTACCACCTTAAATTATAGTCACTGAAATTATTATTTAAAATTATTATTTAAAATTTTATATAGCGCGCAGTTACCCTGGGGCATCCCAGCGCTTATCCGGACACCAACAGATAAAAACGGTCAGTCAGGTGCAATCAAGCAGGAAACAGATGTGTTTTAAGACATTTACGAAAGCGCAAAGTACAAGTCTCAGCACGCAGTTTTAAATTAACCTTGGAAAATCTACACATGCATTTGACGAAAACATTTAATGTCATGGTTGAGAGGAGTGGTCCCTTTAGGCCTGGTCGTGAAAAACCACTCTGCTTGCGCAGTTCAAAACAACTCTGCTACATGTACAGTTTTTTCCTCGCTCATTAAGTTGGCGTGGGCGATAAATGAAAATCTCACTCCTGACCACCTCCGGAAAAGATTTCTCAATGCGGACAGTCGTGGATGGCGGCTACTGCTCGCGTTGAGAAAATGTCCGCTTGCATTGAAGAAGCTGTTGGTCGAGCAGAACATTTACTCGAGCAGCAGAAAGAAGCAGTGCCCTCTTATGCTGTGCATGGAGATGTTTACACTGATTTTCCAGCATAGGACAAGCACCCGGCGCTAAAAATCAGCGCGAATGGAGCGACCTAATGCAGTCTGCTGCTTTCAGGACTCTGCCCAGGCCTAGACCCTTTACTATTGGAATCATTGTACACAGAAAACTATGGGCCAGATGTAGGTAATCCCAGTTTACCGATTTTTAAATACCGAATCATACCGATTCGGTATTTAAGAACTGGCAATCGGGACTTGGGTAAAGTTACCGATTTCATTACCGAATCAGTATGATTCGGTAATTACCGAATCGGTATTTACCGATTCGGTAATTGCCATTCATTCTAATGGGCCTAGAGGCCCATAGGATGAATGTCAATTACCGAATTGGTAAATACCGATTCGGTAATTGGGGAAAACATTGAAGGGTGGCAGGGTGTCACTTTGACACCCTGTTGCACCCCTCAAGTGTGCATGGGTGCACATGTTGCAGACATACATGCCCTCATGGCATGTATGTCTGCAACATGGCACTGTTTAAAAAGCAAAAAAAATGCTTTTTAAAGGGTTTTCATTATTTACCACCAACTTCTAGTTGGTGGTAAATAATGAATTCTTAAACCCCTGTAGCATGATTGCAGTACTACCTACATATCAAAATACAGAATCGGTAATTTTACCGATTCGGTATTTTACAGAATCGGTAAAATTACCGATTCGGTAAAATTACCGATTCTGTATTTTAACATGCCCCTACATCTCCATCTTCAAATACCGGTCGGCAACGGCCGAAATCGGCCGTTACCGACCGGTATTTGCCTTCCTACATCTGGCCCTATGTGGCGGTCAGCCATTGTCATTACTGGTACGCCAATCCCATTGCAATGCATGTGTTCAACACTGAGGCACATCCTCAAACCCCAAAACAAACATGTATTCCCTGAGATGTTTTTACGAGTGGGTACACACAGTTCGCTTTCTGGTCTCTTCACAATCACACTGTTTTTCTCAAAGAGAGCAGCTGATACAGGCTCATACATCTGCACCCCGTGGTTGGCACAGCTTGTTTTCAACACTGTCTGAAGATTAGAACATCGGGATTAACAAGGTACATTTATACCAGACAGGGAAACATGCATTTAATTATTTGTTAATTATCAGTGTTTGACCTGGGCTTCTCTCAATGCTGCATGCTACGAGGTCTTAGTTAGAGAGGCGCTCAGTTTATATAGCAAAATATCGGTCAGTTTCTCAGGCTTTTACAAATTAAAGGATTTCTAAAGGTTTGATTGTTTTAGTAACATTTGTTGGCTGTGGATATCCTGCAACTAAGTGCAATAAAGACTTGGAAAACATTCTGTGAAGAGCTGTGCAACTCTGCAGCAGACACACACACATATTCACGCACACACACACACACACACACACACGCACACACGCGAACACATGCACACATGCGCACACACACAAAGACACACGTTCCAGAACCTTCTCTCTCGTAAATGTCCAAGGCAGTCCATAACCCTATGCACTAACACTGCCTGTAAAACTAGAAGGGAATATGCCTAGCATTCAATACTGATTGCGCATGACCACACTGCGCACAGTACTAGTCTGAGCCTTCCTTTAATGATGGTGGAATTTACTGCAAAACAAGCTAAGGGACATATTTACAACAATGCAGCTCACATAGAAACAGCAAAATCGAGAAGATTTTAAGCATTTCTCATCATTTCGCCATGTTAAGACCAGGTTTTCCCTGGTCTTAATTTTGGCGCTGCCTCCTATTAATGCCACACTTGTAGATAGGGGCAGCATCAAAATCAATGAGTGTTGCAGCGGAACGCCCACTGCCCCTATTTGCCTGCCCCATTTACAGTAAGGCGCCGATTATGATGCAGCTCGTAATGGGTCCGAACAACGGTTGGAGCCTTCTGGGCCGCATCGTAATTGTCCGCTCAGTTTACATTACAATGCTGGAGGTCGGAAACTAAACCAGCCGGTCATTCCGGCTTGCTTCCAGCAGGCTCAAGGAGCCCAATGGCCAGGCGCAACTGGCTCGTAATCCCAGAGGGCAGGCCTTTCCACCCTTGGGATTATGATGCACGGTTTCCGGCATGGTTTCCATACCGGCCTGTCCGACATGGAAACCATGTCAGAACGGGTGTTTGGGGCCGCAGCAGGTCTCCCTTGGGTTCGTGGCCTTGGTTAGGGGCCAAGGGGACACCTATGATGCCCCTGTGTTGATCCCTGCAACCCATGGCAGTCACCTTGAGGTGCCTGCCACGTGGTACAGGTATGAACAGCACCTCCCATTTCCCTACGGGGCATGTATTACGGCCAGTGTACGGCCGTAATGCGTGAACCCATAGGGAAATGCAGGAATGCGACCAAACACTCCTAATGCACCAGTCGGGATTGCCGACCAGAGGATGGTCAGTCCCAGAACTGAGACGTGTCGGCGGACTTAAGTCTGCCCAACATCGTAATTAGCCCCTTCGTGTATCGTGAAAGGGTGCCTCATTTATAAGGCGATGCTAAGCCACGTAAAGTGGCTTAACTCTGCCTTATAAATGAGAGGAAAGTTTTACCACCACAGATACGTCATTTCAGTGACGCTGATGTGGTGATTGGGGCTTGTAAATATGCCACTAATTGTGCAACAGAGACTTGGGTTGCAAAGAAGTTGCTGTGTTGCACTGGTTTGCGAATTGAGAGTACATTTGTGCTGCAGCAGTTGTCCTAATCCATCAAAGTGCAAAAAAGGTTATTTGTTAGGATTTACATAATCTCACTCTATTAATAAAAATATAAATGCAAATGTGAAGCCTTCCAAAAGGGCTGTGAAAGCAAGGAATGGAGGTCTGAGAGGGACAGCAGACTCCCATCCTTGCATTCACGTCTGGAGGAATGGAGACTATTTTAATCACAGCCCATACCACTTAAAGGAACTGGGCCTTCAATCAAAAATTATATTCTCAATTATGCGAAGGGCATCAGAGTGAACATCTTCCATCCCATCCCATCCCCTGCAACTGGACAGAGGCATACAGATCAAATTAAGATTTCTTATAGTCATGATGACAAAAGTTAGCTTCTAATGCAGTTTTAACAAGACAAAATAATTGCAGCCATAGTCTCTCCCACTAACACAAATGAAGTTAATTTTTAATTCTTTTTTTTGTCTTCCCTCCATTTACCTTGTCTTATAATACCACATCCAAAGTTCATCCATTCAAAATCAGACTTCATAGGTTATATAACATTTTTCATTAATTCTACGACTTCATGGCTTATACAAGCAGGTTCCAATTATCCCCGAAAGAATAACTAGCGTTAATCCTAGCTGCGATGAACTAGCTGGAAATCCTAGCTGCGATTAACTAACTGTTAATCCTAGCTAAGATTAACTAGCTGTTAATCCTAGCTACTATTCAGACATCTTATTGAAGAAGAGCTTTCAGTTTGCTCTACTTCCGAAAGTTATGTAGATTAGGCCTTTCGAGTAGGCAAAATATTAACTGGGACCATCAAGTAATCGTGAAGAAGATTTTTACTAAATAAAAATCATTCCCAAGAGCATTGGATGTACCAATCGAGGAAGGATCTAAATGTTAACATCCATGAAATTTGCCTTGTCGAGGTAAAAAAGAAAGATAAAACCCAGATTTGAGATCAATGAAATAGCTGAAGACACCACTTACAATACAACACCATGCTTTACGCACAACCAGCATCCTTGGCCAATGGAAAGTGGGAACTACCATCACCGACAAATTCACAACATCCAAGCTCTAGATCTCAAAGTCTATAAAGGTGAAAGCATGTACAAAAGAGGTGCATTGGCCATGACCTACTCAGGGTGATACGTTCAAAAATAATTTCAGTGCTCGGGCTCCATACACTCAGAGCAGCTAAACACAACCCTTCAGAAAAGCACCCTTTACGAAGATGGAACAAATATGCATTTGTGCCACGTCCACTTCAGAGCACCTTTGGGTTAATTCTGAGTTTGGCAGCGAGGGTACTCTGTTGCAACGGGGATCGAATACTCTCTCCGCCAAACTAAAAGTCCGCCCTAAATTGGCTGAAACTGGTCTGGGGTTGCTTGTGCTCTCTTCTGGATGGGGGTCTCACGTCGCAGTTCATGACAGACTGATAGCATGGGAAGGAGATTCAGTACTGGTCTGCCTATGATGGGTTTTTCTAGAGTGACATGTTGGGTGAAAAATGATGGACTGGAATACGGTGAGAGCGAGTGCTAACGGCTGAGATTAATTCAAGATTTCTATTCAGAACCTTGTTGAGTTTGCAGTTACTACTACTACTGCAGTTACTGACCTCACCGCAGCCTTCGACACCGTCTCCCACCTCACACTCGCCGCCAGACCCCATAACGCCATCATACGGGGAACCATCTTCAAACGGCTCCACTCCTTCCTCACCAGCATGACCTCTCGGGAACCCACAGAAATACACTGCGGAGTACCTCAAGGATCATCACTCAGCCCTTTGCTCTTCAACATTTACCTGCCCCCCCCCCTCATCGCAATCGTCAGACAGCACAGACTCAACATAGTCTCCTATGCCGATGACACCCAGCTCATCCTCTCCCTCATCAAGGATCCCGTCACCACCAGACTCAGCTTCCAGGAACTAATGAAGGACGTTGCATCCTGCTCATGTCACAAGGTACCTTACTTAGCCTGGCATCCCTTAATTACACTACTTAGTGTAAACATACACAACCCTACTTTGCCCTTCTGGGTAACTCTGCGGTATATTGAGGAGCACAAACATCTCACCATCAGAAAGAATCAAATATTCAACAGTACGCATTGCTCAGAAAATCCCACATACATCCAACACAGCACCTGGATATCATATAATAGTTTATTGCATTGCTTCCCACAGCACTTGCTGTACAGAGACACTGTAAGAAGCTGGGTTATAAGTTGAGGGGGTGAGAACCTCACTCAAACGAGAAACACAGTCCTTGTCAGGGTCAACCAAGTAAGTCACTAAATAAAGCTGTGCTTAAGCTCCGATACTTTGGCATGGAAGCAGTCATGATTAAGTTAGAGAGAATCTGCAAAGTATTTATGCAAAACTCAACCAGTAATAAAGAGAAAATACAACACAAGAAAAATACCAAGTACATTTAGAAAAGTGGGATATATTTAAATAAATAAAATGACAACAAAATGACAAATATCCAATAAGTAGAACTGGAGTTAGGAATTTTTAAAGGTTTGTGTGAAAATTACACCAAGAAGCAGAAAGTGCCTTTCACAGTTATCTAGTCGCACCAGATCGGGTCCAAGCCGAATGTTCAAGCCAACTGTGATGGAGCCCGTGCTCCATCACAGATGGCTTGAACATTCAGCTTAAAAAGTCAGATAAAAAGATCAGGTTCATCCTGTTGGAAAATGTACCTTTTAATTTAGTCAATTTTCATGCGAGAAGCACTTGTAGATTAGGTCCTCAGCAGCCAGGCTGCAAGCTGGATCCAGAGAAGGGCTAAACTATGGCAGGCTGCTGAAGTTTCAGGACTTGTTCGGAACTTCACATTGGCAGTACGGTCATCGTCGTTGTGAAGAACTGGTCGATGGACGGAACTTTGTGTTGGCAATAGACAGGGGACACTTCTGCATTTTGTTTTATTTATTTCATGGCCAGATAATCAAAACTGTACATGAAGGTTAAGAACACATAAAATAACCCAGTATATGATTAAAAAGTAAAAAAGTATGAGATCCACATTGTTACAATTAATAAACAAGTTGCATTACTGCTAGCAAAGTGCTGTAAAATGCTGGTACAGTCCGAGAGGCGGTCATTTTGAAAGTGTAAGTGCTAACTAACAGCATTGATAAAGTGAAAGTAGGGATTTGAAGCAAAATAAGTTAAGGAGAGCTATAACAGTTTCTGTCACATCTCCTCATGCGCGATCAATAACGGGTGTAAAGTCGAGTTTGAAGACAACATAAGTTAAGGGGCTTTAAAACAGCTTCTGTCACATCTCTTCAACACCTATAAAGTGCCACATATATATAGGATTCCAATACTGCTTCTATCACATCTCTTTAACAACAATAAAGTTGAAGGGGCCAATTCATCGGAACTAATCTGAGCCAAAATCCTAAACTTACTACTTTTGGTATTCACAGAAGGCATTTAATAGTAGTAAAGTTAGGATTCCTAACTTTACTACTACTAAATTGAGACAAAATCCTAACTTTACGACTTTCGGTATTCACAAAAGCGATTTATTAGTAGTAAAGTTAGGAATCCTAACTTTACTACTACTAAATGCCTTCTGTGAATACCAAAAGTAGTAAAGTTAAGATTTTGTCTCAGATTACTTTTGTGAATCGGGCCGAAGTGATTATACCATTAGACGAATTGCCAATCCTGTTGGAAGTTCTAACATCAGTCAGCAAATTAAGCCTCCTATAATTTCCTTTCTACTATGCCCATAGGTTTTAGGAATTGCACAGCAAGGGGTATGTGTGTTACCTGGTGGTAACACACATACCTGATGGCATAGAAATACTGCTTGCCTCCCAAACGATATTGCAGCAATTTATGCGTGAAAATCTAGGAAAAATAGGGGCTCAGGATTGGCTGTGAGCCTAAATCTTCGCATAATTATTGAATTAACATGGGCATTTGTTATTGATGTGAAAAACTCCAGGTGTTGATGTTTGGGGTCTGTATCTGAGAAGGTCATGTCACCAGTTGGATGCAGGACCCGGGTTGCCTCATTGAAGCCACGTGCATTGGCAAGGAGACCAGGAATGGCTCTTTTTACCTGAAGAGCCCAGAACCCATGATTTTTCACCTAGAGTCTAGTTTTTGCAGCCAAGGGTCCAGGACCTTGGGAATTTCTTGGGGGGTTAGGGCTCACCCCAACAGAGGCACCAGGTTTCAGGTAGGTCCAGTTTCTCCTGGTTAGCTTAGCATTTGCAGGGAAAGGCATCTGGAAGCTTATTATGTCCATGCAGCTCAAACAGAAGGTCAGCCAACTGACCTTTGGAGTCACTTCTGGGGTCCTGGATTCAAAGCAAGCAGGCCCAATCTTGCTTCAGGTTTAAGACAGCAGGGTAGTCCTTCTTCTGAGCCTCCACAGGTCCAGAAGTGTTCAGATGAGAGGGTCAGAGACTGCCACTTTCATGCCCAGTGCCAGCCTGTGTGTGTGAGTCACCTCCTTTAATTATCCCTAAAATAGCTCTGGTCATTTCTTCCCTTTTCCCAGGGTCTTTCTCGAGTCTGTCTAGGGGGACAAAGGGAAGCCAAGCCCAGGTGTGAGCAGCATTTACCAGTGACAGGTTAAACATCTTCAGAAGTCAGGAAATGGTGGGTACGGCCCTCGGGGCACCCTCTGAAGTTCAGGAAGGGCTGAGAACAACCTCTCAGGCCTTCTTGCTCAGTAGGGGAATACCCTTACCCACACCAAATGCCATTTGGTCCCCTGTTTGGAAGTAATATACATCACAGCACAGGAGAACAATTTACAGTCCTGTGAACCTGGACACTGCACAAATGCAAGTTTGATTTAGGCAGGAAAATGTCCACTTTCTAAAAGTAGCATTGTCAGAACAGTAATTTAAAATCCGGCTTTACCATTCAAATGAGTGAAAGAAGTATTTCTCTATCTGCTCCCGGAGTGAAGTTATTACTTATTAAGTGTAATAAGGTAACCCAGTGTTAGTCTATCTGAGAGCTAGCCTTGCTGCAGGGAAAAATGGCTTTGGGGATTTTTCACTTCCAGTGTAGATAAAACCGACATACACATGTCCTACATTTAAATTCCATGAGCCAAGTGATATTAGTCCCTACTTTAGGGGTGATTTATAAGTATTACAAGCAAGTTTTAGGGCTCCTGAAAGGTTCATTTTACCAGGTCGAAGTGGCAGTCTACAACTGCACTACAGGCTGCAGTGGCAGGCCTGAGGCATCTTTTACAGGGCTACTTGAGTGGGTGGCACAATGAGTGCTGCAGCCTACTTGTAGCACTTAACCGCATCGCTGCTGCGGTGATTTTTCCCCTACGCGGCTTTTTTTAAAAAGCCGCGTTAGATGACGAGCTCAGCTCGTCATCCGCACACGCCCCCGTGGCTGATGACGAGCTGAGATCGTCATCAGCATCGAAGGGGTTAATTTAACCACTTGGATGCTAATGACAAGGGTAACTTGTCATGCACTGCCCATTCATTTCAATGGAAATCTCATTATATAGCCTAATAGGCCTTAGCGTCCAAGTGGTTAAAGTCCCTGTGTACATATAACACCATTGTCTGGGGACTTATAAGTAAATTGAATTTGATAATTGGGTGTTTTTCAAATCTACCATGTTTGGACGGTAGAGCACAAGCACTTTGTCACTGGATAGCAGGATGAAAGTGTGCAGAGTCCTAATAACAACAAAAATGGGATCAGCAAAAAAAATAGGGTAGTGAAGGAAAACGTTTGGGGAAATAGCATGAAAAAGATGGTCAGTTTCAACAGCCACTAAGCAGAAGCATCCAACAGAGCACATTCAACAGAACAACACACATAAAGCAAAAAAACTTTATCCACGCCACACAGCCATCAACAATGGGCCTAGAATAGCTCCAGTTACTGGGCCAAGGGCAGGGTGCCATCCTATGATATTGGAAGGCAACTGGTATAAGCGCTCTGGCACAACTCTCAGACGGGCACATTTTACATACCCACATCTCACTGAACATGGCACTGCCACCCAAGAAGAAAAAGACCATGACACAATACCCAAAAATGATATGACTGGATACCCCATCTTCAGATAGCGCTGGGGACTATGCTAATGGCAGTCTTTGTGCTATATTTTGCCAACAGCACAACTGCTCTGGCCTAATAAAATATAACATAAATTAACAGTACGTGTGCCTTTGTTCTCCATTACAAAAAATATAACAGGGGGCTTAATTACAAGCCCGTTGCGCCGCCCGTGCGTCACTTTTAACATGGGAAAAAGTGGCGTACGGGCGACGCAAGGGGCTTGTAAATAAGCCCCCGTATGCATTGATGACGTTGAAGTTTTCTTTTTGAACCCATTTCTGAACTACATTGTTGATACATTTCGAAACTTTATTAAACAGATCTGAATTCTATTTAACTTCAGTCTGAGATTTGGAGAATTACATCCCAGGACTGATGACTATAACATTTTTCTCTTACCTTCCAAAAGGATTTCATTTCAGCTTTATTTGTTTTGAGCCACATTTCCCCCTTCAGACTGAGTAAGTTTCGAAGAGTTCTCAGGTTATCCGAGCCGGAGACATTTCTGGCTGGGCTGGGAGCTGAGTGTTTCCCTGAGTCCGCCTGATTAAGAGAGGTGTCCTGTCAAATCTGTTTAATATTCACACGGCAGGGTCCTCTGTGCTTTATTCATATTTTAACACTTTTTTTTTCTTCATTAAGACATACAATGACCAAGTCGGTCACTCAGCCACAACAGGATATGAAACGCCAGGAAATGTAAATGTATACAACAGTTTTAGACTTTTCAAGATGGCCACGGTAAAATACCCACCTCACTCCAGAGCCATACGTCCAGATTCTAAAAAGAAAAGAATTACAAACACACTTACTAAATAATTTATGATTATGGAAAGTAGTACCTACCACAGGAGTAGTGTTTTGCATACTTTGAAAGCATCTTCTAGTATTCTAGGTGTAACTGATTGGTCACTCAGGAAGAGGGCTGACATTAGAAGGCATAATAAATAGTATTCATATTTGGTGAGTTTTAAAAAACAGTTTAGGGTTTGTTGTTTTATTGCAGAATGCTTTCCTTACTGTAACCCCCACAGACACACAATTGTGCAGTGAACCTTTTCATCTAAGGTCCTCATTTACAATTAAGCGGGGAAACACCATTTACAACGCACGCGTTACAACGCATGTCATTACAAAGCATTTTTTACATCGCAAAATCCATCACAACCCATGTCATTACATCACATAATCCATTATAACGCATTCCCCAAAGTAATGGCCCAGAGGAGTTAGAATAGTAATTACGTTGTAATGGATTGTGCGTTGTAACGACATGTGTTGTAACGACATGCGTTCTAATGGATTTTGCGATGTAAAAAAGCGTTTTAATGACACGCGTTGTAACGCGCGTATTGTAAAGTGTCATATTCAATGAAGCTGTGTTGTATTGCCATTTACTTAAAACTCTCTGTATCTTTAAGTGCTCATGCTGCTTTTTACCACAGTATTTATGTTTAAATAGAGGCAACGTGGAGTTCGGTTGCCATGGTGCAAGCTGTCACTTCGATTGGACTACTGACTGGTTCAGGTGCCGCTGCTCATGGTTCCCGACTCTTCGTGTGCTTTTTGCCTTGTAGTACCTTAAAGCAGCTGACTTCGGAGTAATCCTTCCTTCAATATCGACACCTCAATCGGCGTCTCTTTTTGCGCAGCTCCTGTGGCGTAGAGGCCTGCTCCATATTAACTAAGCAGCACTAAGCCACTTTGCGTGGCTTAATGCAGCCTTGTAAATATCGTTCACTTTAACACACTGTTCTGCATTAAAGGGGCGTGCAATTGTTGTTGCTGTGGACGTTCCCAACAACACATGTCTTTTTGACACTACCCCATATTTAGGAGGAGTGGAAACTCTGAGAAGGGGCGGCTGTGTCACCCCAATGCTTTTAAGCAGTGGAACGCAGAAACCTAAAATGATAATAACTTTGCGTTATTATCATTTTCGGTTGCTTCCTCCTGCTTTGCGGAAGGGGCTGCTCTGCTTTTGGAGCCAGGCAGGAGTGGTTTGCCCACTCCTAAGTGTGCAACAACTGTTTGGTCAGCCCTGTCAGAACTCCCAAACCAGTCATGCGCACTTTCCCCATTCTCCATGCAGCCTGCACGTAGAATAAGCGGTCCCCATTCCCTGGTTGAGCTTCAAACCAGGACGCTCAAACCAATCCCAACGCTGCATTTCATTGTTGTGATTGATCAGGGGATCCTGAGTGCCCCCCAATCACAATGCTGCATTGCAGCATTGTGATTGGTTAGTGGGACCTGCTTCCTGTTCATTGTTGTGCTCGAGGCGAGCAGGAGCTGAGACGCAGGACCCGACCTGCTGCAAGGTACGTTTAAAAAAAAATGTTTAATAACTGATCCATGTGCGACCCCACGTGACCCGCCCCCCTGGTGTGATCCCCCCACACCTGCCCACCACCCGCGAGGCATGCTGGCTGCCCATTGTGTGTCAGCACAGGGGAAAAGGAAAGGAATCTGATAGATGCAGCATATTCCTGCCCTTTTCTTTTGCTGTAGCGCGGGCAGCAGGAAGGCCTGAAGCGCTGCCCTATGGCAAAATCTGGTAAATAGGCCGTAAGAGTCAAAGGGGAAGCGGAAGAGGCTTGCTCCTTGCGGTGCTGCTCCTCACAAGCACACTATATTGCACTACACAACTCTACACTGTAGTCATTCACTCAACCAAACACTAGCTAGTAACCTGTCTCTGGCCACTGTAAGCAGGGTGAGTGCCAAGTCAGTCTTCTAGGGAAATGATGTGAAGATTATCATTCATGCCACCTCTAATTCCCACCATCTTCCACTGATAGACCTGCAGATAAACGTATCAATCAGGGACAAGCAGCTCGCTGTGGTCTGAGTGCAGAAGGGTCTGATTTGGGGTAGAGGAGGCTCTGCCTGTTACTCTACTTAGGCTCTTCAAGCCAAGTATCCCTTTAATAGATTTTATTTGATATTAAGTCTTAGACAGGGCCCATAAAAGTCCATTCGTAACCACTCATGCAGTGCTTCATTCTTGAACACACCCACACGCATACACTCTTTGACATCAGTATACCAATGTTAAGAAAGCGCATCAGGACTGATATACTAATAGTTGAAGATGCTATAAAAAGCAAAGTATAAACGTAGAGTGGTCCTGCATGCCGGGTTTTCCTATCTTGAATACACCAAGGTCAAAAGGAGGACAAGCGATGCCTTTATATTTACATATTGAATATGTATTAATGATTTGAGACTAAGGGCATAACTACGACTACGGCTGTCATAGGGCCGCTATAGCCATGGTGGCAGTCCTGCCACCTCTGCACTGCGGCACTGTGCACTGCAGTACAAGTGTGTCGGTCAGACCGCCACAGGATCGCTGCAACTGCCGGGGATCAGGGTTCAAGCGTCAGTGTTGCAGCAGTCAGAGGCCGCAATTAGCTGGCGGTGCCACTGCGGCACCGCTAAGCGTATTACGAGTTTCCTCACTGCCCTCCTTTTAATCACGGCGATCCCACCAGAAAAAGGGTGGTGGTGTAGAAACTAAGGGGGCCCTACAAGGCCCCCTGTTGTCTCTGGGTCTGGGGGTGCATGCAGGGGAGTACATGCTGTGCCCCACCTGTATGTATGCACCCCAGTTCCTGCATGACATGGTGCACTCTATGCCGTGTAGGGACATGCTTCAGTGGTCCTACGGCCATGGGACTGCTGAAGCACTGCCCGCCAGACCAGAAATAAACTCCTAATCAGGCGAGTGGTGGGCGGACAGGTGTGCCTGTCCTCTTGGGGAGCATTGGTGTGGCACTCCGCGGGAGGACTCCCAAACTCGTCATGAGGCCCTAAGCATAGCTGTGCTGTGGGCTTAATTTTTTGTCTCTGACGTTGCCTTACCTTTCCTCATACTTTTCTCATAGTGCACATCTACCACAGGACAACCAGATCTAACTAACCTTCTAACACCACACCGAGGAACTTGGTTTTGGAGAAAGACTAGTTGCATTTGTTTTGGTTTTTATCTCACTACTCTAACTGTGAAACCCCCCAAACCTATATTTAAGCCCTCAATCAATAAATTATGGGTAGCTCTTATCACATTCAAGCTGAAAATGTCAGATTGTCCACATTTGGGATTTCATTTGATGTTTAGTATTTTTCTCCAAAAAATACCATCACTCAACAATATGCCAATGTCACCTAAATATGGGAATGCTCAGAGAGCACATGCTTACCACTTTGTGTACAGTGCAGCAATAAAGGTGTAAAGTTCACAAAACACTGCCAAATGAACGGTATTAACCTCATAAGTGCTGCGCCGGTTCAGCGGCCGACGGCACCACTACCTCCGTAGTGCTGCCGTCGCCTATTGAACGTTCGAACTGCACCTGCGCAATGGAACGTTCAGCACTAGAGCGGGACGTTCCATAGCAGCTAAGGTGTTGACATGCACAACACCAACATACACTCTAGGAACATGCAAGTAAAACTAGCCTAAAATAAAAATAGAACTAACCTCTGGGTGAATATGGCCAATCAACCTCCACTACAAATAAGGAATATTTATTAGCACAGTCACTCTCACAGATAAAAAGCTTCATAGAACAAACTCATTTACTAACTCACACAAAACATTTCATATCTTAGCACGTTACAACATTCCTGCTGACTACAAACAACATTAAAACAAAAGCCATCATCAAATGAGAGATTGCACAGCAGTGCCAGAATAATGGTAACTGTTGGGATTTAACAAACATGCATGACACCCCTTCTAATTCACAGCCTGCACAAATGGATAGAGTGAAATATATTTCTGCACTTTTGCACCACAGATCCTTCTGGATATGCATTAATTCCTCATGCTCTGCAAACATGGAAACAATGACTATGTTTGTGAGAGAATACCGAGGTTGCAATAGATTTTCACACATCCTGCATTCCCCGTGGGACTTCCTTTTCTAATTTCAGTTGCAATATATGTAAGCATTCTTGACATATATTATGCAGATGTGCATCACACTAAGCAGGGTGAGTTACAGGGCTACTTCCTTTTGTTAAGCATGCATATTTAATGTAAATCTGAGAGACAAATGGATAAGGCATTGTGATTCAGCCTGAGAAATAATAGCAGTGATCTTGTGTTGCCAGTGGCACTGGGACTAAGGGGTCAAGAGGTGCTGCAGCACCGTCATATAAATAAAATAAATAAAAGGAGCAGGGAAATGGTATTCCCTATTGTAATTATTGGGATTATGTGCTCTCTAAGTGAAATTAAGCTCAAATGCTATTTCACTAGGTAATCCTTGTTAGACATCTCCCTGAACAGGCCCAAATGGAATTAAAATATTTATTTCCTATCTCCTGTTAGGGAAATGCTAGAAAATGTATCAAAGTTACTTCCTGCTTAGATTTTAAATCTAATTTAATGGTGAATTCATATTTTAATATAACCTAAGAAGGAATTAACTTTATAAAAAATTACTTTTGGCTTCCGGAGCCAGAAAGTGCTTGAAACCAGTTATGTCATTCATCACACTCCCTGAGTTGGAATAATAATTGTTCTCTCGGAGAACAATCAACTGCCTTTGAGCCCTGAAAGGGCAAATGGGTGTTCTGACGAAAACCTAGCAGGGATCAGCTAGCAAGGGGTGGATAGAGGCTATTGAAAAACAGAGGGCATTTTTAGCACTACATATTTTGACTTCAGAATGTCAAGGATACCTTATCCTATTCATTCCCAGGTCCCTCCCATAAAGCTGTGACCTAGCCATAGTCAGGGGAAAAGCCAGTTTCGTCCCGTTAGGTGGGAGGAGAGCTCACATAAACTGGGGAGCAGCTTGCTGCTGAAGACAAGCCTGCCTGATGGCAGCTGGATGTAACCATACTGTAACAGGGGTTTTTAGTAATCTTAAATAAAGCAAGGAAGAAGTTCTGCTAAACTTGGTGGGAGACTTTGAGAAAATACTTAGGATTGGGTTGTGAAATGTATCCACTCACTGAATTTTGCACAGAATAAATCTAGCATCTCCACCACCACCTCATCAGAACATACCTGGGCCTCGGAAGGCATTATCTGAAGAAAAAGACCCTGTTTGGAGAAAACCTGACTCCTGCTAAAAGAAATGGACACAAGTACACCTTAATCCTACTTGAATCCTGGGACTTGAACTCCTTACTAAGGATCAAGTGGTGGTTGCATGTCTGCCTTCTTCAGGGATATAAAAGCAGTAGGACTCCTGACTCCAAGAAGGCCCATTTAATAACAAAGGTCTAGACTCTGACGGAGACCTGTCAGGAGAGAGATGATGGGTCCCTAGATGTTTACAATAAGGTGCTATGGTCTTTGGAACTAACTCTGAGTAACTGACTCAGAAGTTTTAAAAAATTGGGATTGAATCACGGTTTTCGCCTCTTAAGGACTTGGCCAAGGTGCTGAGACTTGCCCTGGAAGTTTTCTATTAAGTCTTGCAAGAAAACCAGGTTTGTGCTACTAGGAGCAGTTTGCCCCACTGAAATTCGGATAAGTGTGACTTTTCATCTAAGGTATCAAGCGTCATGGATCCCTGCCCAGATATGTCTTCCAGTTATGCCCGCTGATGGATTTTGACTTCCAATAAAATGACTAAGCCTGATGGTAAAACATTGAAGCAAGCAAAACAAAAATTCTACCCGATCCGCAAAGTGATCTCGTGACTATGAAATCCAGCTTTGTTCAACTCAAAACCAGTGTTTTTAGCTGGAGTCCAATGACAATGTATTACACTTTGAGGGACTCTCACTGGTCACAATTATGGACTTTACCCTGCTGGAAGATTCTACATCTATTTGAGATACTAAGTCCTAAGGTAAGACTTTTAGAGGAATTATCCACTTGATACAGTAGACCCCCGCTTCATTTAAGTCAACCTGAAATCTTTCCTAGGACCCAGACAACAAAAAAAACATTGATTTTGGGTGGCGCTTGGCTTTTTCCTGGCACTTTTTCAATGTAAAAATGTTAAATTGATATCACTGGTCACCAATAAGCAATTGGCACCAGGGGTCGAACAGAGATTGTCTCAAAACTGTGTTTGTGACCCAACTAGAGTGAGTTCATTGAGTTGGCAAGGTGACCCCTGTTCTCAAATAAGCGAATACCTGAAAATCATCATGTAATTTTATAGCACCTACGCCCCATGGGTATCAAAGTGATGAGTTTGAAGGAAAAATATATACTTGTCTCAAAAGGTGCCTTTGGTGCTATCTGAATGCTAGTACCTGATTCATCTTTCTTAGTTCCTCATGCGATGCATTCCATAAGCTGGTTGCAATTCCTGTCATCTGTGTTATTTGTAATGTTCTTCACATTGGTATAGTTTCTTATGTCCTCAAACAATAAACTCCAACTGTCTCATTTTTAATTAATTTGTGCATTTTGAAATGTGTTTTCAGTGCTGCTTTGATTTGGAGTGTCCTACTTTTGCTGATAACATTTTTACTGTTGCCAAAAACACAGAGAGGCATATGTACAAGCCCCTAGCACCACCGGAGCAGCATTTGTTTTTGACGATCCAATGGTGCTTTGTGCTGGCCCATATTTAAAGGCTCACACAAAGCCACTTTGAGTGGCTTAACACATTCTTGTAAATATGACCCTCTTTCACGCAGTATTCTGCGTTAAAGTGGCATGTCATGACATGTCATGACTTTTTGACACTGCCCACACAAGTATTG